>NC_091122.1:32049289-32164289 GCF_040183065.1 Periplaneta americana
GCCTATCGCATTTAAGAAAAATTAAAAGCCATCGACCTGGACCGGGATCGAACCCGCAACCTCTACCGACTGCACCAACCAGACCGACGTAAGTAACAGTTCCAATTCATATACAGGGTGTTAAGAAAAAAGTATCCAATATTTTAGGAGGGGCTAGTATGCATCAAAACAAAAAAAAAAAGTCTAATAAACATGGGTCTTACAACACATACTTACTGAGATCTGAACACTTGTTCATAGGAGATGCTCAATGTGACATCCATTCATGGCAATGTATTCCTCTGCCCTTCGGCGTAAGGAATCACGCACTCTTTGGAATTGACCTGGTTGTTGTTGATAACCAAAAGTCTAGGGGATTTAGATTTGAGGAACGAGCAGGCCAAGGTGTGGGCCTCCCCAATCAATCCAGCGGTCCTGAAATGTCAGCGTCAGGTGTTCAAGTTCATTGCGGAAAAAATGTGCTGGTGTGCCATCATGTATGAACCACATCTGTAGTCTTTGCTGACATGGCACATACTCCAGCAAGGTAGGCAATACGTTAATTAGAAAATCCTGATAACGAGCCCCAGTTAATCTCTATAGTAGCACGTATGGCCCTTAATCTATCGCCAAGAACGACTACCCATACGTTGATTGAGAATCGGTGCTGATGCCTTGTTTCTTCAAGTGTATGGGAATTTTCATCACCCCACACATGCAGATGCCTTGTTTCTTCAACTGCTTGGGGATTTTCATCAGTCCACACATGCTGATTACGAAAGTTCACAACACCATCTCTGCTGAACCCCGCTCATATCCGCAACCAGACTTTTCTTTTCAGTATTTCTTGCGACGTATCAGTATTCCATGTCAGGGGTGTCAACTACGGTATGATTATCTGGTAGCCTGCTGTATTGTAGGGCAGAAAAATGCATTGCCATAAATGGATGTCACATTGAGCACCTCCTATGAACAAGTGTTCAGATCTTAGAAAGTATGTGTTGTAAGACCCATATTAATTAGATAATTTTTCTTGTTTTGATGCATACTATCACCTCCTAAAATATTGGATACTTTTTAACACTCTGTATATCATTACAGAATAAGTTAACTCATAAAAATACTGAATTTGAACAAAATCAGACCAATAGTAGAGAAGAAATCGCTGTTATATATAGAATGTCCAAAACCATTTTTTTAGTATCAGCAATGCTGGAAACGTGAATTTCCGTGAATATCTCGATAGGTACCTACATATATTTTTTTGCATGATTGGAATGCTTTTTCTTCAGCTTCTATATTGAGGTTATAAAAATGTTAATCGTTAGGAACATGGCTTCAGAGACACCCAGTAGAGCAGATGGAAACAGATAGGGCATAAACGAAGGAGCGAGCTGGCGCTCACTATTGGGACATTTAATTATTTGAGGGTGTCAACGCGCTCCCAACGCGGATCCAATTCGGACGCATGTTGTTTGGAGAAGCGATCGATGCGTTACGAAGAACGAGGACGAGTGCGTGTTTCATGACGCACCGTGGCACTCCAGGTAACTCTCTACCCACTACACAGTGTCTTAAAACATGTTCAAATTCTCTGAAGTGTTGTAAGAATTTCCACAAAGATAATGCCTACGAAGCGAAGTTGCTCCAAAAGCTGTCACTGTTCTCACAAAGCTAATAATTTTCTCCAAACTCACATGCTCAAATTCTCTCTAGGTTTTAAAGAATTCTCACATAGCTAATATCCAGAGTTAAGAAGATAAATTCTTCGAAAACACTCATTTCCAAATTATCTTAAGTTCTTTGAGAATTCTCACAGAACTAATATTCAAAGAAAAATTCCTCAAAAACACTTATCCCAAATTATCTCAAGTGCTCTGAGAATTCTCAGAGAACTAATATTCAAAGAAAAATTCCTCAAAAACACTTATTCCCAAATTATCTCAAGTTCTTTGAGAATTCTCACAGAACTAATATTCAAAGAAAAATTCCTCAAAAACATTCATTCCCAAATTATCTCAAGTGTTTTGAGAATTCTCACAGAGCTAATCCAGAGTATCGAAGAGGAATCCCTCGAAAACACCTATTCCCAAATTATAATTATCTCAAGTGCTTTGAGAATTCTTACAGAACTGAAGAGGAATCCCTCGAAAACACTTATTCCCAAACTATCTCATGTTCTTTGAGAATTACCACAGAACTAATATTGAAAGAAAAATTCCTCAAAAACAATTATTCCCAAATTATCTGAAGTTCTTTGAATTCTCACAGAACTAATATTCAAAGAAACATTCCTCAAAAACACTTATTCCCAAATTATCTCAAGTGTTTTGAGAATTCTCACAGAGCTAATCCAGAGTTACGAAGAGGAATCCCCCGAAAACACCTATTCCTAAATTATAATTATCTCAAGTGTTTTGAGAATTCTTATAGAACTGAGGAGGAATCCCTGGAAAACACTTATTCCCAAATTATCTCAAGTTCTTTGAGAATTCTCACAGAACTAATATCCAAAGAGAAATTCCTCAAAAACACTTATTCCCAAATTATCTCAAGTTCTTTGAGAATTCTCACAGAACTAATATTCAAAGAAAAATTTCTCAAAAACACTTATTTCCAAATTATCTCAAGTTCTTTGAATTATCACAGAACTAATATTCAAAGAAAAATTCCTCAAAAACACTTATTCCCAAATTATCTCAAGTGTTTTGAGCATTCTCACAGAGCTAATCCACAGTATCGAAGAGGAATCCCTCGAAAACACCTATTCCCAAATTATAATTATCTCAATTGCTTTGAGAATTCTTACAGAACTGAAGAGGAATCCCTCGTAAACACTTATTCCCAAATTATCTCATGTTCTTTGAGAATTACCACAGAACTAATATTGAAAGAAAAATTCCTCAAAAACAATTATTCCCAAATTATCTGAAGTTCTTTGAATTCTCACAGAACTAATATTCAAAGAAACATTCCTCAAAAACACTTATTCCCAAATTATCTCAAGTGTTTTGAGAATTCTCACAGAGCTAATACAGAGTTACGAAGGGGGTTTCCTCCCAAACAGTTATGACCATGTTCTCTAAGTATTTTAACCATTCTCACGAAATTAACATCCAGCGTTACGAAGAGAATTTCTTCCGAAACAACTATGCAAAATTATCTCAAGTTCTTGAAGCTAATATCCAATGTTATGACGAGAATTCTAACAAAGCTATCATCCAGAATTACAAAAAGAAATTCTCCAAAACACCCATGTTCAAATTCTCTACAGTGCTTTTGAAATTCTCGCAAAAGCTAATAGGCCTATCCAGAGCTAGAAAAAATTCCTTCAAAATAGTTACCTACGGCCAAATTATCTCAGAAGCTTTAGGAATTCTTTCAAAGCAAGCCTAATATCCAGAGTTACGAAGAAAATTTTCTCGAAAATAGTTAAGCTCAAATTCTCTCAGATACTCGAGGGATTCTCACAAATAGCCATAGTTTCAAAGAGAATTTCCTCCAAAACAGTTATAAACAAATTTTCTCAGATGCTCTAGGAATTCTCACCAAGCTGATATCCGGAGTTGGAAGGAGAATTTCCTCCAAAACAGTTATGAACGAATTCTCTCCAATGCCTTAATAACTCTCACAAACATAATATTCAGAGTTCCGAAGAGAATTTTCTCCAAAACAGTTATGCCCAAATTCTCTCTACCACATTCAAAGATTTATCATAAAGCTAATAAATAGGATTAAGTTACGAATATACTTTCCTCCTAAACAGTTATGCTCAAATTCTCTCCAGTGCTTTTAAGAATTCTAACAAAGATAATATCCAGAGTTACAATATATCTGGGCTATTCCATATGAAATCGATCAGTAAAAAAACCTCGCATTTTTTATACTCTAATTTTTTAACTATTTATACAAGGTGCTGAGGACAGTGCATTTTCAAAAATATACTATCGAAAGTCAAACGGTTTTCGTACTATTGAGCGACAAATTTAGCGTATTTTATAAGAACAAGCGTCTTTCAGCGCTCAGAACTCTGGAACCATTTACTGCAGAACATTGAACGGGAGCTCATTTTGAAGCTGACATTTGGTAGGTTATGTTAAGAAGTAATCCTTATCTTTATTATATACAAAGAGATAGATAATCTGATTTTACTTACTTTTAGGCTTTTTGCCAATTTTTAAAAATGTAAAAAATATTGAGAAAAAACCTTGCATTATTTAAAGGGATTCGGCATTGTTTGCTTAGTGGCTCGGCAATAAGTTTCGAGGGTATTAAATAAATTATTTTCACACGCCTAGACTTGAACGGCGCAGTACCGCACGCACTGGCCGAGAGGTGAAGATAAACGAGCGTTGGGGGTCATTTTACTCCTGTGTTTATGAAAACTTGTGATAAAGCTAGCCCAGCTATGCGCTAGTAGACGAAACATCACGTGTTTGTCTCCTGGCCTTGCTTGTCTCGGCTAGCTCCCGTCTCACAGTCAGCTGGTTACTTCACGCGCGTACTATTTATTTTCTTTATTTGATATTTTCAATACTTTCTTATCAACAGTACACCAGTAAAAATATGTGTTTATTTGTACTTTCAATGCGGAATCTAACCATATATTTTAAAAATATTTTTTCGTGGTGAAAGGCGTCTTAATGAAGACAAATCTAAATTTCTCCATTTCCATAAAAAATTAAGAAAAACAGTTTACATGTTAATATAAACTTTAATTTCTCAGCATCAAAACAAACCATGATTTTGATCATTGGGTGAAAGGGTTTCGGAGCCACAACAGTTTAAAGTTGCTAATTTTATGAAAATACGATAAATTTAAATATTTTTAATTTAAACAATATGTAGTTTTGATGCCTCAAACTTAGCACAAAGCATTGTATCACAGTTCTCTACGCACAAAAAAAAAGTTTCACTGTATTTAAGAATTGCAAGGTCAATTTTCTCTATATTTCGGTCGATTTGAGGTGGAATAGCCCGTATGCAGCTCAAAACTAAATAAAGCGCCAGTTACTGCATTAAGGTACTATATTTAAATCCATCGTGTGACAGACCATTCATTTTAATCTCAGTCAAAAATTCAAAATCAGAGGAAGCAATGTCATGGAATTTTTGTCTGTTCTACTTCGAATTGTATCTATAAATAAAGTAGAAAGAAGTCATTGGTTTATAATGCTATATATTGTCCTATGGGGTTGTTAAAGTAATCTAGAATATAACGTATGAATAAATATACAGTACTGGTTGCTCAACTGTAATTTGTCACTCGGAAAACAAAAAGTAAGAGGCAACCACTCCTCTGTTGTTCTGTGTAGCTTTCCAAGTAATACAATGAACGTGGCTTACAAACAGCTGATGTGTGATAAATAACCCACTGGATAAAACTTTTCTCCAGCTCCATCCTCGCGTTGTATGCTTTTGTTAGAAACTTCCACTGAAAAATCGAGACATCCCTAAAGTGTGTTGTAAAAATTGATAGAAGATATTACACTTGGCTTATTTCATTCCGCAAAAAGAGAGAGAATAAAAAGAAAAACTCATAAATTGTGGAGAGTATTGGAAACAAGTTCCCAGAAAAACGTTTTGATCCTAAGAAGAAAGTATTGTGTGAGAAATGTGGGAAATAAATATCTTTAGAATGGAGAGGCCGCCAATTTTCTCGAGTTTTACGTCGCACTTAACACTATCTGACTAAAAGGAATTCCTTCTTTAAGATGTCGACTAATAACATTTTAGTGTCCTCCTTTGTGGATGAACAGA
Organism: Periplaneta americana; assembly: GCF_040183065.1. Taxonomy (NCBI): domain Eukaryota; kingdom Metazoa; phylum Arthropoda; class Insecta; order Blattodea; family Blattidae; genus Periplaneta; species Periplaneta americana. Next base: position 32,055,029 of record NC_091122.1, read on the forward strand.
GGTATGTAACATTTGGTATTCTTCGTTAAAGGCAGACCGTTAACATGAGCAGAAGGTGTATTCCTGGTGTTGTGGAAGAGAAGGCCAGATGGCCTTAACTACACCAGAATAAATAAATAAATACCGTATATAAATAAATACCGTATATAAATAAATACACAAATAAATGAATGAATGAATAAATAAATAAATAAATAAATAAATAAATAAATAAATAAATAAATAAATAAATAAATAAATAAATAAATAAATAAATAAATAAATAAATAAATAAATAAATAAATAAATAAATAAATAAATAAATAATCTCACATGGAGAAATCACATTGAACAGATCAGCACAAAGGCAACAAATCGTTTTAAATTACTAAAAAGACTGGCAGGAACGAAATGGGATAGCTCAAGGAGTACACTCAACACAACCTACAACACATACATAAAGCCTATCTTAACGTACTGTGGTGAAGCACTAATAACCTCATCAACCACAAATAAACAGATATTAGAACGCACTCAAAACCAAGCTTTACGTCTAATCACTGGTGCAATCAAAACTACTCCAATTGAAGCCATGCAAATAATCACATCTAATAAACCAGTTGTAACAGACCTTGAAACACAAGCCCTTTTAACCTATGAAAAATTAAGAAGGCTTCCAAATTGGGATAAATGGAGTAAATACAAAGATTCTAAATTTACATTGAGGACCCAAAACGGATACATACAAGAGGTAGAAAAGCTTAAACAAAATCTAGAAATACCAAGTGAAAAGGAAAACTTGCTGTCTCGATATAATCCACTTAATAACTTCAAAGTAGATTGCTGCCTTGATCTTGATGATGTCTTCAACAAAAAATATATAAATCCAGAAATAGCAAAAGCCATTGCCCTACAAACAATTAATAGAAAATATCCACAGAAGGACTGGTTGTACATTTACACTGATGGATCTCTCATGGATCAAAATGAAGGAGCTGGAGCAGGAGCTACTTGCCAATACTTTTCTCTTTATAAAAATGTTGGCAAGTACACAACAAATTTTGATGGCGAAGTTGAAGCCATTTATACATCACTTCAAAATGTATTTGTTTGGCTAAACCAGTGCAAAAACATAGTCATCCTGTCTGACTCCAAAGCTGCAATCCAGTCCATCAGCTCAACTACATCCCCTAAAATGGAAAAAGTAAAAGAAATTCATTGCATGGTAAAACAAATTCAAATGCTAAATAAAAAAGTGGTCTTCCAATGGATCCCGGCCCACTGCGAACTGAACGGTAACGAGAAAGCAGATATGTTAGCAAAGAAAGGAACTTATATCAACTTAAAAACAAATTTCAAGTTCCCATATGAATCAATAAAGCTAGTCATGAAAAGAATAAGTTACAGCGAACAGGCAAAACATCAAAATTCAAAATGGAAAGAATCATTCAAAGATCCAAAACTAATTCCTGATCTACCTCGAAAATCTGCCGTGGCCATGTTTAGATTGATTACTGGTCATGATTGCCTCAGTAAACACCTCCATCGTATTGAGTACTGAATTCACCTAAATGCTTACTGTGCACCAGAGAAGAGGACATGGAGATGGAGCACCTGGCTAATTGTGAAACTCTTATGACATTTGTGGACCTTCCATCAAAATATTGGGAAGCAAGAAGGATGATGACTACATTGTTAAATCCAGAGCATTAGATACACATAAATAAATAAATAAATAAATAAATAAATAAATAAATAAATAAATAAATAAATAAATAAATAAATAAATAAATAAGTAAATAAATAAATAAATAAATAAATAAATAAATAAATAAATAAATAAATAAATAAATAAATAAATAAATAAATAAATAAATAAATAAGGTGTAGCAAGTATAAAACAGAAATGGGAACAGTTTCAATTAGACTCAGCAAGTTTAATGGAAATAACAGGACAGATTTAATGTCCCCTCTCGCGTATATAGATCATTAAAAGATTATGAAATAATGTGACAATAATGAATAATTATGAGACGAAAAAGAACAGAATTACTAACCTAATGTCTTGTGAAAGGATTTCTTTAGTCTGCAATTGAAAGCAATACTATTAAAACATATGATTAAAAATAAATCTACTCTTAATTTTATAATCGTGTTTCTAATTGGTTATTTAACGACGATGCTTCAATTTATAGATTATTTAGCGTCGATGAAATTGGTAATAGCGAGATGGTATTTGGCGAGTTAAGGCCGAGGATTCGCCAAAGATTACCTGGCATTCGCATTACGACTGAGAAAATACATATTTTAGTATAAACTCATATTTGACCAAAAATGGAATATCATGCTTTTGGTCTTATTGCAAGTAATCAATTAACAGTACTCCAAGTATTATTCACACGTTTTGCGTCAGTAATTACGAGAGATTTTGTTTGCGTTTGGTTATTTATTTTGGCTTTCCTTTCCTTAGAAATATTTTGTGGTTGCATGAAGTTTGAAGGTAACTATATTCGCCAGCACTTATTTATTTATTTATTTACTTATATATTTATGTATGCATTTATTTATTTATGTTTGTATTTATTTATGCACTTATTTATTTACTTATTTATTTATCTATTTATTTTATTTATCCTCTTGAAGTTAAGGCCATCAGGCTTTCTCTTTCACACCACCAGAAATACAAATACAGTAATAGAAATAAAAAAAAATCACACAATAAACAAAGTAAATATACACAGGTTGCAGTCACACATACTTTAAGTGAGTGAGTTGTTGAAAAGTTGTCAAAGTAAGTTGTCTAAACACAAAGAACAAAATAATGTTAAGAGTATGACCAGATTGTTACTGGTAGGTCTTACCTTCACCCACTTTACCCCTCTCAAATATGTGACGCTTAGGAGGTTTCAACATCGCTGTTGCCAGACTGTGACCTTGTTAACATAGCTGTAAAATAACATCCCGCAGAGGGCATATATTATATTCATCACACCACTTTTACGTCTTCTATTTTTCTATTTATTTTCTACGGCCAATACAATGAGTTAATATTAGGGGAGAGTTGGGTAGTATCGGACATCGGGTAATATCGGACAGTGATGTTTATTTTATCTACCACCAGATAGTAGTACCTAAGTGACATGGTTACGTTTCTGTATGCGACATCTGAACACTGCTACTACGATCTGGTGGTAGATGAAAGAAACATCACTGTACTACCATCTGGTGGTAATGAAAGAAACATCACTGTCCGATATTACCCGATGTCCGATACTACCCAACTCTCCCCTAAAGAAAACAATTTTGCAGAATAGTGAATTAAGAAGATTTCCAATTAATTTTTGGAAAATAATTAATTTATTTTGCGTCATATTTCCAAGTTTTAAGTCATTTTGGTATTTTTAGGGCATAAGTACATGCTTATGTTCAGACGTTTTAGGTCATATAAATTCGAGAAATTATCACAATATGAGACAATTACACGTTTTGATAAACAAAATCGTGCGGAAAGTGATATTTAGAGACTAGGCTATTTAATATTATGTACTACTCATTTAATCTTGAAACAAATTATTACCTTGTATTCATGAGCATCAATTTACTTTCCAAATCTTATGCAAAATGCACCCTTAATCTTTTCTTAGAACGCCAGTTGGTCTCGCATAAATTCGAACGCGGATCCTCCCATAGAAAGTCCTCCGAGCAACGATGCCATCAGTTTGTTCTCTAAATACATTCTTAATTCTGAAACTATGCCATCAATTCCTGGATCTGAATAAAGGATAATACTATAGGAGATAGAATTCATGTTCTACTGATAAAGAAAACATGACTGTGTCAAGTTACACGACATGTACGACTGTAACATTTAGTGTACTATCAAGATGCCTGACAATGCTGCCACCATCTCTTTGATGCTCTGGATTATTTAATTGTTACACTGTCATTCACAAGTCCTGAGATCTTCTAATACATACTTATTTATTCAATTTAAAAATCATACACTTGTAGAAATGGGTACCGGTAATTATTATTTCAAATCTCTTTTCACTATGATATTATTCAGAGACGGTAAAATTTTATATGGTCGGAACAGAATTAGAATGGTGAGGAAAAACGAAACATGGGGTTATTCAGGGCAGTTTCAAAACCGCTGAAAATTTGTTGTAAATAGAAGCAGAAGTTGTTTCATTCAAAAAAATTAAAACTTTACTTATTTATACACAGATCCTGGATTATTTAGTTCACTAATTCTGAGATCTTCTAACATCTATTCATTCCATTTAAAAGTCAAACATTACTACTCATAGAAATGGGTATCGGTAACTATTATTTCATATCTCTTTTCACTATGAGCTTATTCACAGACGACAAGATTTTTATATGACCGCAACAGAATTAGAATGGTGAGGAAAAACGAAATATGGGGTTATTCAGGGCAGTTTTAAAACCGCTGAAAATTTGTTGTAAATAGAAGCAGAAGTTATTTCATTCAAAAAAATTAAAACTTTACTTGTTTATACACAGATCCTGGATTATTTAATTCACAAATCCTGAGATCTTCTAACACCTATTCATTCCATTTAAAAGTCAAACATTACTACTCATAGAAATGGGTACTGGTAACTATTATTTCATATCTCTTTTCACTATGAGAATATTCAAAGACGACAAGATTTTTATATGACCGGAACAGAATTAGAATGGTGAGGAAAAGCGAAATATGGGGTTATTCAGGGCAGTTTTAAAACCACTGGAAATTTAACTATTATTTCATATCTCTTTTCACTATGAGATTATTCACAGATGACGAGATTTTTACAGTATATGACCGGAACAGAATTAGAATGGTGAGGAAAAGCGAAATATGGGGTTATTCAGGGCAGTTTTAAAACCACTGGAAATTTGTTGTAAATAAAATCAGAAGTTATTTCACTCAAAAAAGTTAAAACTTTACTTGTTTATACACAGATCCTGGATTATTTAATTCACAAACCCTGAGATCTTCTAACATCTATTCATTCCATTTAAAAGTCAAACATTACTACTCATAGAAATGGGTATCGGTAACTATGATATTATTCAGAGACGAGAAGATTTTTATATGGTTGGAAAAGAGTTAGAATAGCGAGGAAAAGCAAAGTACGGGGTTATTCAGGGCAGTTCAAAACCGCTGAAAATTTGTTGTAAATAGAAGCAGAAGTTATTTCATTAAAAAAAAGTTAAAACTTGACTTATTTATACACAGATCCTGGATTATTTAATTCACAAATCCTTAGATATTCTAACACCTATTCATTTAAATAGTCCATTTAAAGGTCGAACATTACTACTCATAGAAATGGGTACCGGTAACTATTATTTCATATCTCTTTTCACTATGATATAACACTATAACCACTGTAGGAGATGCCACAGTGAGGTAGAAACTTTGCCTCATGTCTTGGGTTCATGCCCATTTGGCGAAACTCTTCGTAACAGCAGATATCACAAGATCAGGTCTGTAATCGCAACATGCCTTAAGTCCAATGGCTACACTACCTATGAAGAAGTCCATGGAATAGCGGATACCGGAAGTCAACGGTGCATTGATATTATAACATTTAAACCTGGAGAGACAAAAGGTTATATTCTGGATCCGACCATAAGATTCGAGACGCATCAAAATCAACCCAAGGATGTCAATCTAGACAAAAGTGTAATTTATGAACCAACTATCCCTGATTACAAAACATCATATGAACTCAGGGATATAGAAGAGGGACCATAACAAAACAATTCGTGTCATTCTGTCACAAATTTTTTTGAGTCCCAACAACAATTAAGGAAATTTCTATGATAGCTTTGAAGGGTTCTCTGCAGATTTTACGGCGACACTTGTATTTCAATTCAAATTAGTTGAATTTTCTCAGTCTATTTTTTAATCTGCTATTTTTTTTTTTTTTTATAAATTTTCATTATGTGAAATATTATCTACTGCAAATTTTAGTTTATTGTAGACAAATTTCTTGTAAGACATTTTGAATGTCATCTCAAATGATACTGTTTAACATTCTTTGTCTTTGACAACCTCACCAAGTTGAGGAAGATTAAATATTAAATATATATGGCCGGAACAGAATTAGAATAGTGAGGAAAAGCGAAATATGGGGTTATTCAGGGCAATTTCGAAACCGCTGAAACTTTGTTGCAAATAAAAGCAGAATTCCATTCACAAAAGTTCACTTATTTACCCAAAGATCCTAGATTATTTAATTACTACACTGCCATTCACAAATCCTAAGATCTTCTAATACTTATTTATTAACTTTGCGACTATTTAAAAATTTAAACTACTTTTGAGCAATCTTAACCAGTTAGGATTTCCGCACATTTCTGATGAAGTTCAGCGTGTTCACAATATCTGCGTTCGTTTTGTTTGTAACATTAGAAAATTCGATCATGTAGGCTAACACCATCATTAGAATTGTTGTCTTGGAATCCACTTCAAGGTAGAAGATTCTTCAACTCCCTCTTATTACTATTTAAAATCACCCACACCTCCACATTCTCTTACCTAGGATCTCGTTTTGTTTACCTTTCATTACCTCGAACCCGGAACATGTACCTTCTCTCTTTTCCTCTGCACAGAACATCCTTCTACTCATCAGCTTTCGGCATATCGATTCCACGCATCTGGAATTCTCTCCCTGAACATGTCAGAGACTGTCGGACAATATCGAAATTCAAATTTAAATTAAAGAATCACATTCTAGTTCATGCAATTCCTTGTTGAACACGTATCAGTTTGTGCAACTTCGGCTTAACCAATGACATATAATAAATATTGTAAATATGCGGTTGTAAAATTGACAATTAATATGTAATGTATTTATTATTATTATTATTATTATTATTATTATTATTATTATTATTATTATTATTATTAGTTATCACTATCGGCATTGCTATCTCTGTTTTTCTTCTTTTTTTCTTGTATTAGCTCGATGAGATATCTATAGCCCAGTGTTATTTTGACCCTTTTGACCCTCTACAGGGCTTTAATTTAATATGTATTATTTTTATCAGTGTTTATATTTCTTTTTTGTATTATATCTGCTATCTAGTAGGATGGAAGAGAAGGTCTTATGGCCTTAATCCTGTCAGATTAAATAAATAAATAAACAAAAAAATAAATAATAATAATATTTACTTAATTACTTACAAATGGCTTTTAAGGAACCCACAGGTTCATTCCCGTCCTAACATCAGCCCGCCATCGGTCCCTATCCTGTGCAATATTAATCCAGTCTCTATCATCATATCCCACCTCCCTCAAATCCATTTTAATATTATTCTCCCAACTACGTCTCGGCCTCCCCAAAGGTCTTTTTCCCTCCGGTCTCCCAAATAACACTCTATATGGATTTCTGGATTCGCCCATACGTGCTACATGCCCTGCCCATCTCAAACGTCTGGATTTAATGTTCCTAATTATGTCAGGTGAAGAAAACAATGCGTGAAGTTCTACGTTGTGTAACTTTCTCCATTCTCCTGTAACTTCATCCCTCTTAGCCCCAAATATTTTCCTAAGAACCTTATTCTCAAATACCGTTAATCTTTGTTCCTCTCTCAAAGTGAGGGTCCAAGTTTCACAACCATACAGAACAAACGGTAACTGTTTTATAAATTCTACCTTTCAGATTTTTTGCCAGCAGACTAGATGAGAAAAGCTTGTCAACCGAATAATAGCATGCATTTCTCGTTTTTATTCTGCGTTTAATTTCCTCTCGAGTGTCATTTTTATTTGTTACTGCTGGTCCAAGATGAAAATAATAATAATAATAATAATAATAATAATAATAATAATAATAATAATAATAATAATGAAGAGGGAACATGTACTACTTATCTTCTCTAACGCTGAGCCACTAAGGGTCAATGCACCCTTGAAATTATCAGCATGGCGACATATTCAACTGAAAAATAATTTAATGCCTCCCCTTATTTTACAGATTTTTTTGTTAGTTTTGTTCACTTTAATTAATGAAATTATAAGAATTTCAGAGCTTAACTAGACTTTCTGCATCGCTCCAATACAGTCTTGAAGTCGAAAAGTGACTCAAATCTACGTACTGTGCCAATGGAGTCGAAGTCCCCTTGATTTTAAACATCTAAATTGGAATTTTGGACACGGATGACGTCACGATACAATATTGCGAATATTTATGCTACGATGAAGCAAATACACGTTCGACTGCGCGTAATATTCGCCGAAACGTATAAACCAGTGAGCGGGTTGCATAATATTACACGAGGTATTTGCCGATGTGCGCTTTCAATTTAATCTTCTAACTGAAATTCCATTAATCGGCGTTTGACCCCCGACGGCTTCAAAGTTTTTAAAATAGTGTTTTGGAATCATGAGTTTGCTATGCACCAGATAACTGATAAGTAAATCGAGTATTGCCAGATGTAATGACAGATGGAGCTTGTGGAACTAAATACCGGAAATAAAACATATAAAACTAAACTCTGAAAATTCATTCATATAGAATTTTATTAAATGTCCAATGGTGTTCATAGTAGTCTATACTGTTAAACTGACAGACAGGAACAGGGACTGAATTTATAGAATGTGAATAATGAAGCTGGCCATCGGAGTGGTTAAAGGCTTAGCGAGAGAAGCTTCTGCTCCGAGTTTACACTCAGGTTTCGATTCGAATCCCGCTTGGGTCGTTACTTGACTGGGATCTTTCCGCGGGGGGCAACAGAAAGATTGGGTCGATTCTTAATCGTTAGAAATGTAAAGTTCTACCGCGCTATTCACACGTGTAAACGAACTGCATTTGAAGGAATTTGCTGTGTTGTTTGTTTATTGAAAGTCATCCGTCTACATTCTACACATCTACAATGTAGTCAATCCTACCGTATGTATGTATGTATGTATGTATGTATGTATGTATGTATGTATGTATGTATGTATGTATGTATGTATGTATGTATGTATGTATGTATGTATGTATGTATGTATGTATGTGAGGGGAGAGTCGGGTAGTATCGGACATAGGGTAATATCGGACAGTGAGTTTCTTTCATCTACCACACGATGATAGTACCTGATTGACATGGTTATGTTTCTGTGATGTCGCATAGAGAAACGTAACCATGTCATTCAGGTACTACCATATGGTGGTAGATGAAAGAAACGCACTGTCCGATACTACCCGATGTCCGATACTACCCGACTCTCCCCTATGTATGTATGTATGTATGTATGTATGTATGTATGTATGTATGTATGTATGTATGTATGTATGTATGTATGTATGGGCTATTCCATCTCAAATCGACAGCAATATAGACAAAATTGACCTTGCAATTTTTAAATACAATGAAACTTTTTCTGTCCGTAGACAACTATGATACAATGCTTTGTGCAAAGTTTGAGGCATCAGAACTTCATAGTGTTTAAATTAAAAATATTTTAATTTATCGTATTTTCATAAAATTAGCAATTTTAAACTGTTGTAGCTCCGAAACCCTTTCACCCAATGATCAAAATCAGGGTTTATTTTGATGCTGAGAAGTTAAAGTTTATATTGACATGTAAACAGTTTTTCTTACTTTTTATGGAAATGGAGAAATTTAGATTTTTCTTAATTAAGACACCTTTGCCCACGAAAAAATATTTTTAAAATATATGGTTAGATTCCGCATTGAAAGTACAAATAAACACGTATTTTTTACTGGTGCACCGTTAATAAGAAAGTATTGAAAAATCAAATGAAGAAAATAAATAGTACGCGCGTGAAGTAACCAGGTGACTGTGAGGCGGGAGCTAGCCGAGGCAAGCAAGGCCAGGAGACAAACACGTGATGTTTCGTCTAGTAGCGCATAGCTGGGCTAGAATTATCACAGGTTTTCATAAACACAGGAGTAAAATGACGCCCAGCGCTCGCTTATCTTCATCTCTCGGCCAGTCCGTGCTGTGTTGCGCCTTTCAAGTCTAGGCTTGTGAAAATAATGTATTTAATACCCCCGAAACTTATTGCCGTGACACTAAGCAAACAATGCCGAATCCCTCTTAATAATGCAAGGTTTTTTCTCAATATTTTTTTTTACATTTTTACAAATGGGCAAAAAGCCTAAAACTAAGTAAAATCAGATTATCTGTCTCTCTGTATACAATAAAAATAAGGATTACTTCTTATCATAACCTACCAAATGTCAGCTTCAAAATGAGCTCTCGTTCAATGTTCTGCAGTAAATGGTTCCAGAGTTCTGAGCGCTGAAAGACGCTTGTTTTTCTAAAATACGCTAAATTTGTCGCTCAACAATACGAAAACCGTTTGACTTTTGATAGTATATTTTTGCAAATGCACTCTCCTCAGCATCTTGTATAAATAGGGAAAAAATTAGAGTATAAAAAAATTCGAGGTTTTTTACTGATCGATTTCATATGGAATAGCCCTTATGTATGTATGTATGTATGTATGTATGTATGTATGTATGTATGTATGTATGTATGTATGTATGTATGTATGTATGTATGTATGTCTACTTTAACTGTTAGAAATGTAGTGTAGTCAGTGTCGCCAATCGTACATAAATAAACCCACATTATAGAATTCAATTTTTTATCCAGCTCTAGAGCCTACTGAAGGATGCACTGGAAGGAATGGTGAACGGGAGAAGAGTTCTGGGCAGAAGAAGATATCAGGTGATAGACGACATTAAGATATATGGATCATATGCGGAGACTAAGAGGGAGGCAGAAATTAGGAAAGATTAGAGAAAACTGGGTTTGCAATGAAATACACACACCTTAAGAATAGTCAGCTGAAAATTTTTCACATTGTATTTTGATGACTTATACGACATGTTTGGCAATGTGATGCTACATATAAATTCCAACTCTGCTCTGTAACATTATGAGCATTTGAGGGCAAAATTGTTTTTATACTGTCCGTCCTGAAATCTTATCAATAAATTCAACTTTCAGACTTGTACTGCCATCCCCTATGGTTTTAGTTATTGAATATAAATCGCCCCGAGTTCGGTAATGGAGGGATGAATACAATTCGCACCACCCTCGTAGTTGGAAAACTTGGCCAGACTTACTGCCCTTTCGTCACTGGGGTGCACACTCTAAATCTGCAAACTTTTGAATTCACTTTCGGGTTTCCGCACACTTCAACAACTCCTTGTACAAAGTTCGGAAACCCAGAAGTCTTTCATCCAGAACCTCCGGCCCCTACCAAAGAGGGAGTTACTACTAGAAGGACGCCTGCCGTCTCCGTTGATGCACAATGTTAAAACGCTTAACTTGGAAGTTGTAAAGTAAAATTTGGTTGCATCGCTTCTCACCTTAACAATGATGTTTTCAATCATCATCATCATCATCATCAACTACATGTTTGAAGTAGGCCTATTCATATCTACACCGTCATTAAGATTTTTTCTTCATTAGGACAAGTACTAATATGTCTCAACTATTGTGGAAAATAAATAAATATTTGAATAATTTCGAGGGAAAAATTGTTCCGGGGCCGGGTATCGAACCCGGGACCTTTGGTTAAACGTACCAACGCTCTCCCACTGAGCTACCCAAGAACTCTACCCGACACCGATCCAATTTTTCTCTCTCTATATCCACAGACCTCAAAGTGGGCTGACAACCGTCAAGCAACCAACATTTGAGTGCACACTAACTCTGTGTGACTTTAAATTGTGGTTTTCTGTAACGTACAGTGACGTATATTATGCAAATTAAGCTTTCAGGAATAACTCCCTGTAAAGTTAATTTGAATAATTTCGTGCATAATACACGTCACTGTACGTAACAGAAAACCACAATTTAAAGTCACACAGAGTTAGTGTGCACTCAAATGTTGGTTGCTTGACGGTTGTCAGCCCACTTTGAGGTCTGTGGATATAGAGGGGAAAAATTGGATCGGTGTCGGGTAGAGTTCCCGGGTAGCTCAGTGGGAGAGCGTTGGTACGTTTAACCAAAGGTCCCGGGTTGGATACCCGGCCCCGGAACAATTTTTCCCTCGAAATTATTCAAATTAACTTTACAGGGAGTTATTCCTGAAAGCTTAATTTGAAAATAAATATTTGGTTGCTAGACAAACATGCGTTGTATCCTTGATCTCACATATATCAGATTGGCCATTCCCATGTTATGAAATGGCAATATATAAAAGAGAACAATCACTAGAATCTCCACTGTCAAAAATAAATTTGTTATAACGATCACTAGATAGAAGTACTGCTGCAAGCTATTACTCCATGCAACGACATCAGGGCTATAACGTGACTTCAGCGAATAGGAATTATAAAGAATGGACACAGAGAATTTTCCTGTCTTTTGTTTCTCTGTGCGCCGGCGTTTAGTTCCACTTTCAAGCGCTAGAGGTTAGTGTAATCGAGCACACGCTAAGATAATTAAGAATAGAGTTGGGACACAGGACTCAAACATCGCCTACCTTACTGCAGAATTCAGTAACGCTTTGCTTCAAATAAATTCAAGTTAACAGCTTTTTCTTATTTCTCAGTGATAAACTAGTTGTAATAATAATTTTGTATGTTTCGTATATAATAAATTATATTATAAAATAATATAATACATTATAAAAATTATGTATCAAATTCGTTTAATATTTGTATACAATATATAGGTATATGGTTTTACTTGTCATAGGAGTTTTGTTTTATCATTTTCAGAGCTATCAAATAATTACATATTTTAATTGTTGATGGGGTCAACGTAGATAATGACGGAATTATTATTTCATCGGTCCAATTTATTTTATTTGAGTATATAATATACCTGGATGTATTAATTTTATGTCTGTTATATTCCGCTGTGTAGACTGTTAGCTGATGTGATGTCAGCGCCAACTCTAGGGAAAAAGCAGAAATCTCACGCTCTAGCTGGCTTGAAGGTCATTGAAATCAGTCCGGCCACATCAAAGGTACCGACGCGAAGTGTCCATACTTGTAATTCCCTATATGCTGGTGACTTCTTTTGCTGTTGCTAAATGGCAGCACAGTGAAACTGTCAAAAGTTGTCTTGAAAGCGCATTAGGCTGGTCAAACTATTATATGTGGTCAGGGTAGTAGCCGAGCTATAATTTCTGTGTGTGTGTTTTTTTTTTTTAATTTGGTGAATACTATAATTGAATCAGGGATTGCAGAAACATCACATGTCTCTGTTTGTAGTGAAATGAGTTTATTCGAGTTTCATGGACTGTTGATATAGGGCTATCATTTCATGCAGAAACCACTATTTCAGTATAGCCGTCTCACATTTGGAGACCTGTGAAACAACTCATTGCCGATACATTGGTTCCGATTTCAGATGCAGACATCTAAGACACAAAGATACAAAAATTGATTGCGCTCGTTTCATAAACATCCTCGCGTCTTAATTACTATCATTGTAGGCTCGTTGCATAATGTAGTATTTTAGTTAATAAGTTAAAGATTATCCAAACTCTGATGGCCTTGAATTATTAAAGAAACAGAAATGAATTTTCTTCTATTAACATTAGCTTAATTAGTTAATACTAATATAAAATTAATTTAATTTAATTAATTTTAATTGATTCTATTTTAAAATATAAGTATACAAGATATTAAAATATGCTACAAGAATGATACATTTGCTTTCGAAGGGAACAAGAGTAAGGTGACCCGCGGAACTGTTCTGAATCAAAAAAGTGGTCCCCACTTCAAAAAAGTTTAAGAAACACTGCACTAATACATCAAATTAGTGACTCGTGTCCTCAAATGTAGATCCATGTTTTGGCCGCACGAATGTTTTCATACTATTGCACATTAGAAAACAGATGAAGGTTAGAGAACGGGTTGTTGACTGGCTCAATTACAGAGATGATCTTGTATTTCTTGACCCACCTGGAAACACCCAGAGGCAAGGATACCGAATTTTTAACAGAGATGAAACACGGTGCCGGCCTAGAAGCAGGACAGCGGAAGAAGAGAAGGAAGGTCAGGATATGAGAAGAGAAATTAAGCCGAACCCAAAGTCAAGAGTATTTCAAACATTAATCAATCAGCTATAGAAAACAGTCATTAAAAACACAGATATATACCGAGGTCGTGACCTTGTAACAGTGCTAGAGGTGCAGGTTTAGTAATTCAAGAAGTTGTGTTCGATGTCGGCAGCTGTTTGGAATTAAACTTGTGAAAAGACAGGAGATTAAGTTTCTTCTGGGATTCTGCCCAATTTACACAAATTTAAACCAATAAATATCCTTCAATTCTTTCCCATTATTTCAGCTCTTTTCATAATCTTTACGGCATAGGCAACATGGCCTGTTCTGGTTCTGCATTCCACCGTCTTCTTGGTATATCTCGGGTTCTTTTTTTGACAAGAATATAATTCAGAGCTTACTTAGTGACGCGGTTTTCTCTCAACCTATCCGGATGTTGTATCCATTTTCTTTGTAGCGTGTAATTTGATTTACTAGCGGAGTAATTAGCAGCTAATTCTTCCCTTATATCCTCACTTCTGATGTGATTTCTTAGTAAGCATCCCTTAAACCAGCCGTGGCGAAAATGTGACTCGCGAGCACAATGTGGCTCGCAATGTTAGCTATGCATTTCTCTTGCTTCCTACCTCCTCCAACTCCCACCCTGTCGCTCACTGGAGTGAAACTCCGTTCATTTGTATTTGTCTTTGATCTGCGAGTGGCGTATCGTCGTAATGTCTCTCTCGAAATCATGTAGGCTATCTATACAAAAACGAAAGTTCCAAGTAGGATGGGAGGACGCATTTTTTTGCTGCCAATATGATGAGAATATTAAATGTATGATTTGTTCACAAGTATTACGAGGAAACGGTTGTATAACATAAAACGGCATTATACTACATGTTACTCATGAAACGTTAAAATGTTAAGTGTTATTATCATCATCATCATCATCATCTCTGTACGTCGATCCTTTTTCAACAGATGTACGAATAATGCGGTTAGATCTTCAATTAAAACTCCCAGATTTACAATGTGACGTCAAATGAAAGCTAGATGTAAGGACTTGACAAATGTTGAACTTTTCAAATCTTTGCCAAAAAATAAATATTCGATGCTTCGTTCTTTCGCTTGCTCTGTTGAAGCCATGTTCGCTATAACTTACGTTTGTGAAAAATTATTTTCAACAATTAAAATAGTAAAAACCATATTTAGATCACGACTGCCAGATAAATACTTTCGTGATCAACTACGAGTGGCAGTAAGTGACATAATTCCTGATTTTGAAACTCTGTCGCAGAGACATTCTGAAGACAGTTAATTTTAGGTTGTGATAATGTGTCCCATGTTTTCTTATTAATTTCTTTCGTCGTTACACGTACTAAACATTAGTTTGTAACCCTATGTATAAAATTATACTTAAGTGCTTGACGTAAAGAAAATGAAAATTCGTTAATAAGTCAGACAATTGCTTCACTTCCCCTTCGGGTGTCCGCCTCCCACCATAGGTGCTATGCACGTTGCAGGTTACACAGTGGCTCGGCGCACGATCACATTTTCGCCACGGCTGCCTTAAACGCTCTCAAAAACTTCACTTCGAATGTCTTATTATATTTTATTTTTAGATAACTTTATTTATACACGTTTTAATATCTATGGTCAAATCGCGTTGTAGAACCTTTGGACATATCTGTAGGCTGCTGTTACTATTGTCGAGTTCCTGTTTCTGTTGTTTATGTTTTTAGTGGGTTATTTTACGATGCTGTATCAACATCTCATGTTATTTAGCGTCTGAATGGAATGGAGGTGATAATGCCGGGGAAATGAGTCCGGGGTCCAGCACCCAAAGTTACCCAGCATTTGCTCATATTGAGTTGAGGGGAAAGCTCGGAAAATGTCTCAACCAGGTAACTTGCCCCGACCGGGATTCGAACCCGGGCCACCTGGTTTCGCGGTCAGACACGCTAACCGTTATTCCACAGGTGTGGATTGTTGTGTGTTGTAGATGGCTTGTGTTCATGTTACTGATTTAGATTTGATTGCTGTTTTTGATAGTTAACGGGAGAAAAGTTCAGGACCGAAGAATGTATCAGATGATAGATGACATTAAGATATATGGATCATATGCGGAGACTAAGAGGAAAGCAGAAAGAAAAGATCGGAGAATGTTTCATTTGCAGTGAAAGACCTGCCCTTGCTCCTAATAGGAATCCAAATTTTGTGACCGTCTAATAGATGATATTGCGAATAAGTTAGGAGACCTCAGCTGTACTTCAAGTAAAATAAAGTAGGCGTAATCACTGTATTTTTACTGCAGGTTCTGGGCAGAGAACAAGGAATTAATGAATTAATTAATGAGGCAGTTGCGAATCATGGTCGTAAATTTCAAATCCGGCACTTCTAAATTTTGTGACTAAGGGAAATCATGAAAAATCCCAGTTAGTTCGGCCGGCAACGGAGTTTGAACCCGGGACTCCCGAATGCGAGTCTGAAACGTTACCGTCTGAGCTAACATGCTCGGCTTCTTTTTTTACTTGAAGAGTAACACTCACTGCCGAATAAAAGTGTCGGTATGTCACGGTTTTATACAATTTCATTAGTGCTTCTTTACTGGTTTTATTTTTTAGTGTCCTTTATATTAAATTAAGGGGAGGCAGAGGTGAATATTTCAAAATCCACAAAATTTATCCGATTTGTTTGAAATTGATCATGGATACTAAGTATGTTATTAGTAATGGACATACCAAGTTTCAACTTTCTAAGTACAATAGTTCTGTAAATATTGTGACAGCGACGTGAGAATCGAACTCACGACCAGCGTCCCGCAAGAAAGCAGATCGCACAGGCTCCACGGAACATTGAGTGACGTCGCGCGGTGGAGAGAAGAGAGAGGGTGTATTACGTCAACGCGACGAGTCTGCGCGCGCAGCTGCTATTTAACGCAGTGAATGTGGAACGACCTTCCCGAATATTCCAGAAGTCTGTCGATGTAGAGATATCGAGATAATTCTCTACACAACTGTAGAAGGTTCTCGCAACTATGATTTCGCTATAAAAGAGCAGGCGCCAGCGAACTAGAGTTTCAGAGTTTTCAGTTATTCAGTCAGTGAGAAAGCCAGAGCAAGCAAGCCAGCCGGAGTTCGACTCGAGTGTGCGTCCGCATCTGCGTCAGCATCCGAAGGCCTGAGTTCGAGTGCAGTGGACCGCAGTTGGAGGGACCTGAGTTCGAGTGCAGTGGACCGCAGTTGGAGAGACCCGAGTTCGAGTACAGTGAACTGTCTCTGAAGGTCTGTGGTTCGAGATACTGTGAACTCGAGTGACTGAGATAGAAGAACTGTGAACTGAGAACTGATAGTTCTGATTTGTAAATAGTGCTTTGTAAATATTAGTTAAGATTAACAGTTCATTGTTGTGCGTAATAGTCCAAGTAAATTGTCATTGTCGTCGGTGGAGTGCTATAACGAATACTTTGTTGAGTGAAGATCCAATTGTTGACGAGAGCCTTTAAGGTGAATTGTAGAAAGGAATTATTGTTGTGACGAATAAATTACATTGTTGTAACTAATAAAATTTACAATATTAATAATTTTATAAAACTTTATATCGTTTGATATAAAATGCTCCGTGCACCATATTGTAAGAAATTTTCAATATTTCTTTTTATTTATATGTTCAGAGAAGGTATATAGGCTAAATAATGATAAGTATTAGTTTATTATGGGAATAATATAGTAATACAGTTATCTTGGTTTTAATTTCATACTTTAAAAGGGCACTAAATCAAAAACTAACATCGGAATATGAAAATAAAGATAATAAAAATGGAAAAAACCAAATTTTCATTTTTTCTTCAGTTTTGTACGAAAATTTCACCTCTGCCTCCCCTTAAGCTTACATATATTCTGAAAAAAAGAAAAAAGAGAGATTAATTGGTACATTCTTATCATTGCCATAGGACATTCGGTTTCCTGAATCATGTTATGAGAATGAAATATTGGTATAAATAATAGTATTATATCAAAGCCGCCAAAATAAAATTAGAAATGCTTTAATATTCAGTGGCGTAGCATGAAATTTTGAGCAGGGGAAGCTAACTCAAGTTGTCTTTCATGCAATATGAGAAAACGTATTACAAAAATACAGTCTTAAAATAAATAGTAGTCAATTTCAAGTCAGCAGTCGAAGATTGGTTGGAACATCGTAAGTAACACCAATAAGGCATGACCTCAAATGATACGTAGTAAAATATGATTTCACGGTTTACACATATCTCTTAACAAATAGACACGTATACGTATAACATTAACTCACTCCCTGTCACACTTACAGAAATCACAGTATTAGTATCATTACGTAAGTATGCGTCTGTCTTTTGGTTGTGTCCTTCATTGACAGCAAGGGAGTCTGTCATTTGTTTTTTGAATCACACTTTTGTTCGTAAGTCAGTCTTGATAATACAATTGTCCTAAAAAAATTCAAGTAAACTGGTGTCAGGAACTGTTATTTCGCTCATTATTTATTATATCAGCCACAATGCACACTAACACTTCAACTGAACACAACTGACGAAAAGGGATAACTCGGAAACTACTTATTTTCAATGTCAAAGCTAGCTTCTTGCGAGCCTTGCGACTAGGGTAGTTTAGTTAGAAAGGGATGGAAAATCTGCGGGGTGGATTACACAGAAGAAACCAGTCTGCTTGGAAGCTGATGTGTGCAGGCTTCTTGTTTACTGCTGCATCACAAATCATCCTGAGCTGCCGCATCACAATATTTAATGCGTAAATATAAATTCTATTAAAATTAATAAATAATTTTCTCCATAGACTGCAGGTTTATTATGAAATTATTATTAACTGGGGAAGCTAAGCTTTTTAGCTTACATTGACGCTATGCCACTGTTAGTATTATCCCTCAAATGTACAAAAGAATGTTTAAAAATTGACAAAATTGGAAATCAAGGAAATTAGAAGTGAGCTCAATGAAAAACCACTTAAAGGAATTGGAAATTCTAACACGTTGAAATAATGGATATGAGCAGTATCAAACAGTGAACGATACATTAAATAGAGAATAGAGCGAGACGGACCTCGTGGAAAACAACTTAAGGCTGGTTCACAATAAACCGGGAACTGAAGCGACAACATGAACGAGAACGGATATCAATAGCTAATTGTGAATGCTCACATTTAAATATATTTATTTTAACAATATTTCCGTTCTCGTTCTCGTTGCAGTTTACGTTCCCGGTTTATTGTGAACCAGCCTTTACACTTCTGCTTCCATGGCACCACGTAAATAATGAGAAAGACAGGCTACGGCGCGACGTCACATTCTTAGTCATAACATGGCCAACACTGAACAAATTTATATACAAATGCACGTTTAACAGGAGTTTAATATAGCAAATCCTTTGCTTTTTATAACTTGTATTTATATTAAGCGATAGTCACGAAGGCCATGACCATAATCATGTGAATCCGATTCGCGCCGTAGTCTGTGTTTCTCGTTAGCTACGATGGCACCATTACTGACGTCATCTTATTGCAAGACAATGTGAGAGTTTTATCCGTATATGGTTCCGCTTAAACGTATAACATTACAAACGGCATTTTATGTGAAAAAATCTCTAATACACTTTAAAACCCCGTTATTCCAAAACAAAACCTTCGATCAGTGTTTCTGTGTAAATTTTTACATTAACTTAACGCTATAAACTGTAACTTATATACAGTATGTTCTTCCCTATTTGGTACATTTCCCTCCGTCTCTCACGTCACGATGCAGATGTAGACTAAAATGAAAAGTATATTATTGTAACTGCGCAGGACCATCACTACCATTGCTGCTAGAATCAATATTATTACAACTTTTTATTACGAATGTACAGTAGTGGCAAAAAAAAAAAACCGAACCGACCTTTGTACCTGATTTCAGAGCCTTGTTCACTTCAGAGCACGACAGACTGGTAACTAAGACTTTCGTGGTTCGAATCCTGCCTGGGAAGGAAACTTTTTTTTTGTTCCTTATTCAAATTTATCCCCAATACTCTTCGATTGCAGCGATATTTTACTACTTAATTAACTTATTATTCCCAGAACATGAATTTTACCAGCAATCGAAAAGTATTGAGAATAAATTTGAATAAGGAACAAAAAAAAAAGTTTCCTTCCCAGGCAGGATTCGAACCACGAAAGTCTTAGGCTGGTATTCATAGTCGACACTTTCGATTAAAGTGTCCTTTGGAAGACGCAAAGTATCACTTTTCCGTTGCACAGTCGACACTTTGGTGCAAAGGAACACTTTGGATGAAAGTGTAGTTCCGACCACATTTTGAGCCGAAAGTGACACTTTGTAGAAAAATGGCGGACGTCTTGGAAGTTGTCGAATTATTAGAACGTGCGGAAGAGATGGCACAATTAGTGGACAATGTACAAATTAGAGATAGGCCTAAAGACAATCCCGTGGAATTTTATAATGATATAGAATTTAAAAAAAACGGTTTCGATTTGCTAAAGAAACTTATTGAGATTGCTTATATTTTCGATGACTGGTTGACAAAAACGAATAATAGACGTTTGCCAGTGCCTCCAATAATACAGTTATTGACTGCATTAAAATTTTATGCTATAGATATGTACCATACATTAATATATATAATATTATATTTCAGGTATTTCTGTAGTAACATTCGTATATTTATAACCTCAATTCGATGAAGTGATACGTAGGTAGATATGCCTATATAACCTATTTTTTATTACTGAAACGAATTTTTTAACTTAAATAATATTAAACTAACTTCAATCTAATGTAGGCATAACTATCTTAAATCAGCATTGAGAGACCACAAGTGCCTGCCTTCTAAGCAGATTCCAAAATTATATTGGGTTTTAAATGATTCTGATTTTTGTTGACGACCTGTATTTTGAGATAAGATTTATCTTGATGTTGATATAATCATTACTGTTTTGATACCAGTAATATATATTTTCATGCCGGTAAGCAATACATCTACTGTCTCTAGTTCATGTGCAGTCATAACCTCACCATGAAAAGAGATCTCATACTATTAGGCCTACTTTGTTTTGCATTGTAAAAACATTTGGCATTCAAAATATTCCTGAAGAGCAGGCAATAATGGAAACGAGAGAGAGAAAATAGTAGTAGTTAGTAGTAGTAGTAATAATAATAATAATAATAATAATAATAATAATAATAATAATAATAATAATAATAATAATAATAGCAGTAGTAATGTGTTTATTACATTCTTTTTTTACTTCTATTCACTATTCACTAAAAAGACAAAAATGAAAATAACGAAAATAACACGATATATCAATGAAGCAGATACGTATAAAACCTAACCTAACGATATAAATTTAATGATTATATATATATATATATATATATATATATATATATATATATAAACATACAGAAAACTTAACCTAACTATATAAACTAATAGAAGATATGTAGGCTACAAAATCTAACCGAACTATATAAATCAGTGGAACGGATACGTACAAAATCTAACTTAGCGATGGATCAGTTATGTACTGTACAAAACCTAACCTAATTTCACCAGCAGTATCACTAACTATTCAATAAAATGTTATATATCTGAACTGACTGAAATAATCTAAACTATCGGCAACAAAAACTAGAAACTGAAATAAAACAACTTTAAATATATATTTTCTTTCTCGCGCGATCAATTAGGCTACCAATTCAAATCACAAGCATTCTAATTTGTAGGTTATACGTCATTAATTTGTTATTGTTTGTTCACTTGTTTTGAAAGGCATTGTGGGACTTCTGTTACCAGCCAAATTGTAACTCTACACTTTGCTGGAGTAAAGTGACACTTTGTGAAGTGCACTTCTTCAATCGTCTATGAATACCACTAATATGAAAGAGTCACTTTCGTCAAAAGTGTCACTTTGCAAAGTGGTGATATAAAGTGTCGACTATGAATACCAGCCTTAGTTACCAGTCTATCGTACTCTAGGTGACCAAGGCTCTGAAATCAGCTACAAGGGTCGGTCCGGTATTTTTTTTACCACTACTGTAAATGTCAAATAATTAAAGTGATGAGTACACACCTGTGGAGTAACGGTTAGCGCGTCTGGCCACGAACCAGGTGACCCGGGTTCGATTCTCGGTCGGGGCAAGTTACCTGGTTGAGATTTTTCCGGGATCTTCCCTAAACCCAATATGAGCAAATCCTGGGTAACTTTCGGTGCTGGACCCCGGACTTATTTCACCGGCATTATCACCTTCATCTCATTCAGATGTTAAATAACCTAAGATGTTGATAAAGCGTCGTAAAATAACCTAGTAAAATAAAAAAAATGAAGCGATGAAGTTGTATTGATTAAGCCAGCACAGCATTTATACAGGGACATCATTTTATTTTTACTTTAATTTTTATTGTACCCGAGTTTTTGAATGTACTTCACTCCCACCCTTTCTATTAATGAAGTTCAACCGTCCTCCACACAGATCTAAGACCGCATATACGGTCACAGTAAATAGTACGTTCCAAAAATATGTTCGGGTTTTCCAGTGACGAAAGGGCTTTGAATATTGAATCATTTTCGCACAGATACTCTCGTCACCAGCTTTTATTCGCCAGCTAGTGGCTGAGCTGTCTTAGCTCTTTTCTGAGAACATTAATTTCTGTTAGGAATTGGACGTCTACGTAATATTAGACAACTGATTAAAATAATTTAAATAAGAGGACCTCGTTAAGTAATTAACTGTCACGTGATTTCCTCCCTTACTACGACCCTACGACATAACCACTTGGACGGACAATAGATAGTATGTCTGAGTAATTTTATCTTTTCGGATCGGGCGGAAGTGAAGATTGAATTTACAGTACGTAAGGTACTCTTTTATAGAGTACAGAATTATTTCAACATGAATTATTAGTACGAAGGCAGAAACGGGTAATTGGGATTATGTACAATAGTGTATAGTGCGATAATATACACATTAGAACTGAAGCCTATATCGAAATGAACGGCCACCATTTTCAAAATTGTATTTAAATATCCATATTATGATTATTTTTCAATTTAACTTCATTCTCTATATTGTACGCTAATGTGCTGTAGACAGTATAATATACAACGCATAATGAATATGTCCGAATGGACAGCTCAGTTCGTGAGTAAAAACACTTATTGTTAATACTGTACTGTATTTTGATTAAACAAAAACCTAATGGAAATTATCAAACTCAAAAGCGCAATATTTCCTAGTTTACGTAAATGGATGAAGTACTTCTCTTCCCTCCTATACCTAGTAAAGTGATTTGTTTGTATATTACGCCAGTATCATCGAACTTCAGTCGTGGAAGGGGATGGCAAACGGCGTTGATCCGGAGGTATAGCCAAGTTAATATTAAAAAATGTTAGTAAAAATAGAATGATGTCCCGGTACTTACTGCATCACAATAGCCTATTTCTCTGTGCTGTTTCCCAAGATTTATAGCCAATCACACACAGATGGAATCATCTCTCAAAGGATTCATGCACGAAGCTGGTGGCACACAAATCAGAGTTCTCAAGAACCCCAGTGGATTTATGAATGACTGGCCGCAGACGCAGCCACGCTACAGCAGGTCGGGGGAAGCTGGAATGCTGAGAAGCCGCAGCAATGCAGCAAGATGGCTGACCTGCCTCACTGAGTCGCAGGTGCATCAAGCGGTCACTGTCACCCGACGGGCCTGCCCGACCGTGACCCACTGCGCTTACGTAATACATACAACCCCAGCGCTTCAATTTCGGAAGTAGTAGCTACTGTGCCTTCATACTGCGCAAGGGCTCCAACAGTAGTGGTAGCAGTAAGAATAGTAATTCAGTAGTAATAATAATAATAATAATAATAATAATAATAATAATACAGTAATAATAATAATACAGTAATAATAATAATACAATAATAACAACACAGTAATAATAATACAGTAATAATAATAATAACAATAATAATAATAATACAGTAATAATAACACAGTAATAATAATACAGTAATAATAATAATAACAAAAATAATAATACAGTAATAATAATAATACAGTAATAATAGTAATACAGTAATAATAATAACAATAATAATAATACAGTAATAATAATAATAATAATAATAATAATAATAATACTTACTGGCTTTTAAGGAACCCGGAGGTTCATTGCCGCCTTCACATAAGCCCGCCATAGGTCCCTATCCTGAGCAAGATCAATCCATTCTCTACCATCATATCCCACCTCTCTCAAATCCATCTTAATATTATCTTCCCATCTACGTCTCGGCCTCCCTAAAGGTATTTTTCCCTCCGGCCTCCCAGCCAACACTCTATATGCATTTCTGGATTCGCCCATACGTGCTACATGCCCTGCCCATCTCAAACGTCTGGATTTAATGTTCTTAATTATGTCAGGTGAAGAATACAATGCGTGCAGCTCTGTATTGTGTAACTTCCTCCATTATCCTGTAACTTCATCGCTCTTAGCCCATATATTCTCAAACACCCTTAACCTATGTTCCTCTCTCAAAGTGAGAGTCCAAGTTTCACAACCATAAAAGACAATCGGTAATATAACTGTTTTATAAATTCTAACTTTCAGATTTTTTGACAGCAGACTGGATGATAAAAGCTTCTCAACCGAATAATAACAGGCATTTCCCATATTTATTCTGTGTTTAATTTTCTCCCGAGTATCACTTATATTCCATGTATTGTGGGTCCCTATCACCACGGCATGGCGCGTCCTCAGGTTGCGGATAGAGGAGACGGCCTCCAGATATGGAGGGTAGCTGCGAATATATTGAATAAGCAGTCGTGGACAGCCGATAAGGGGTGGTCCTCCAGCTTGGGGGTTGGGCGAAGGGCTAACAACCCATCACCGTAAAAAAACAGCTTGTTACGTATCCCTATAATAAGCCTCGGAATAGGACTGATTCTCTGGCACGACCACAGCAAAGGAATAAGGATTTGAGATTTGGCACTTGGAACGTAACTAGTCTTTATAGAACAGGAGGGGTAACATTAGTAGCAAAAGAACTAGCTAGATATAGAATAGACTTCGTAGGAGTACAAGAGGTTAGGTTAGATGGGAATGGTATATCACAAATAGGAGATTACTTGTTATATTATGGGGAAGGAAACAATAATCACCAATTAGGAACAGGATTCTTTGTTCATAAAAGAATAAAATCAGCAGTAAAAAAGGTCGAATTTATCAGTGACAGGTTATCATATTTAGTACTTAAGGGTAGATGGTGCGACATCATAGTTATAATTGCTCACGCCCCTACAGAAGAGAAAGACGACCATATAAAGAATAGCTTCTATGAGGAATTGGAACATACTTTTGATCAGTTCCCTAGATATCACATGAAAATTTTATTGGGGGATTTCAATGCTAAAGTAGGACGGGAGGATATTTTTAGACCAACTATTGGAAAAGAGAGCCTACACGCAATTAGTAGTGACAATGGAGTTAGATTAGTCAACTTTGCCACATCGAAAAAATTTAATTGTCAAAAGTACAACATTCCCCCATAAGGATATACATAAATATACTTGGACTTCTCCAGATGGATTGACACACAACCAAATAGATCACATCTTGATAGATAAACGGAGACATACTAGTATAGTAGATATTCGAACTTTCAGGGGTGCAGACTGTAATTCTGACCATTATTTGGTGATTGGAGAATTAAGAGAAAGATTATCAGTAGCCAAGCGAGTAGAGCAACAAGTTAATATTACTAAATTCAATATTTTGAAATTAAAGGACGAGGAAGCTAAGCAAAATTATCAGGTCGAACTTTCGAATAGGTTTGCCACTTTAGAAAGTTCCGACGAAGTTGAGAAAGAATTAGATGTTAATAGCGTGTGGGAAAATATCAGAGATAGTATCAAAATTGCAGCTGAGCAGAGCATAGGTTATTATGAAACTAAGAAAAAGAAACCGTGGTTTGATGAAGATTGTTGCATGGTAGTAGAAAGAAGGAAACAGGCAAAATTGAAATTCTTACAGGATCCAGTTGAGGAGAAGAGAGATAATTATTTCAATGAAAGACGGGAAGCAAGTCGTACACTTAGGAATAAAAAGAGAGGTTACTTGAAGGAAAAACTGAATGAGGTAGAAACAAATAGTAAGAATAAAAACATTCGAGATTTATATAAGGGTATAAAGGAATTTAAGAACGGATATCAGCCAAGGGTAAACGTGATCAAGGATGAGAATGGTGACTTGCTTGCAGACTCTCCATCAATCCAAACATATGGAAAAACTATTTTGCGCAACTACTAAATGTACATAGGCCAAATAGAAATGATCGGGACGAAATTGAAATACAAACTGCTGAGCCATTTATACCCGAACCCACGCTTTCAGAAGTCGAAATTGAGATAGAAAATCTGAAAAAGTACAAGTCTCCAGGTATCGATCAAATTCCAGCAGAATTAATACAAGAGGGTGGGAGTGCATTATATAGCGAAATTTATAAACTTGTACTTGCTATTTGGGAAAAGGAAATTGTACCAGAACAATGGAAGGAGTCCATAATTGTACCTATTTTTAAAAAGGGGGACAAAACCAACTGTGGTAACTTTCGAGGAATATCACTTTTGTTGACGTCGTACAAAATTTTGTCCAATATTCTTTTGAGAAGATTAACTCCGTACGTAGATGAAATTATTGGGGATCATCAGTGCGGTTTTCGGCGTAATAGATCGACTATTGATCAGACTTTTTGTATTCGACAAATAATGGAGAAAAAATGAGAGTATAAGGGTACAGTACATCAGTTATTCATAGATTTCAAAAAGGCTTATGACTCGGTTAAGAGGGAAGTATTATATGATATTCTTATTGAATTTGGTATTGCCAAGAAACTAGTTCGATTAATTAAAATGTGTCTCAGTGAAACATACAGCAGAGTCCGTATAGGTCAGTTTCTATCTGATGCTTTTCCAATTCACTGCGGGCTAAAGCAGGGAGATGCACTATCACCTTTACTTTTTAACTTCGCGCTAGAATATGCCATTAGGAAAGTTCAGGATAACACAGAGGGTTTGGAATTGAACGGGTTACATCAGCTTCTTGTCTATGCGGATGACGTGAATATGTTAGGAGAAAATACACAAACGATTAGGGAAAACACGGAAATTTTACTTGAAGCAAGTAGAGCGATCGGTTTGGAAGTAAATCCCGAAAAGACAAAGTATATGATTATGTCTCGTGACCAGAATATTGTACGAAATGGAAATATAAAAATTGGAGATTTATCCTTCGAAGAGGTGGAAAAATTCAAATATCTTGGAGCAACAGTAACAAATATAAATGACACTCGGGAGGAAATTAAACGCAGAATAAATATGGGGAATGCGTATTATTATTCGGTTGAGAAGCTCTTATCATCCAGTCTGCTGTCGAAAAATCTGAAAGTTAGAATTTATAAAACAGTTATATTACCGGTTCTTCTGTATGGTTGTGAAACTTGGACTCTCACTTTGAGAGAGGAACATAGGTTCAGGGTGTTTGAGAATAAGGTGCTAAGGAAAATATTTGGGGCTAAGCGGGATGAAGTTACAGGAGAATGGAGAAAGTTACACAACACAGAACTGCACGCATTGTATTCTTCACCTGACATAATTAGGAACATTAAATCCAGACGTTTGAGATGGGTAGGGCATGTAGCACGTATGGGCGAATCCAGAAATTCATATAGAGTGTTAGTTGGGAGACCGGAGGGAAAAATACCTTTAGGGAGGCCGAGACGTAGATGGGAGGATAATATTAAAATGGATTTGATGGAGGTGGGGTATGATGATAGAGACTGGATTAATCTTGCACAGGATAGGGACCGCTGGCGGGCTTATGTGAGGGCGGCAATGAACCTTCGGGTTCCTTAAAAGCCATTTGTAAGTAAGTAAGTAAGTATCATTTATATTTGTTACTGTTGCTCCCAGGTATTTCAATTTTTCCACCTCTTGAAAGGATAAATTTCCTATTTTTATATTTCCATTTCGTACAATATTTTCGTCACGAGACATAATCATATACTTTGTCTTTTCGGGATTTACTTCCAAACCTATCGCTTTACTAGCTTCCAGTAAAATTCCTGCGTTTTCCCTAATCGTTTGTGGATTTTCTCCTAACATATTCACGTCATCCGCATAGACAAGCACCTGGTGTAACCCGTGCAATTCCAAACCCTCTCTGTTATCCTGGACTTTCCTGGTGGCATACTCTAGAGCAAAGTTAAAAAGTAAAGGTGGTAGTGCATCTCCTTGCTTTAGCCCACAATGACTTGGAAACGCGTCTGACAGAAACTGACCTATACGGACTCTGCTGTACGTTTCACTGAGACACATTTTAATTAATCGAACTAGTTCCTTGGGAATACCAAATTCAATAAGAATATCATATAAAACTTCTCTCTTAACCGACTCATATGCCTTTTTAAAATCTATGAATAACTGGAATAATAATAATAATAATTAGCAGTAGTAGTAGTAAGCCTAGTAGGCCCTAGTAGCAGGAGCTGTAATAGTAACAGTAGTGGTAGTAATAGTATTTGCAGTAGGAGCAGCAGTAGTTGTAGTAGGAGCAGTAGTAGCTAGTAGTAGCAGCAGCAAGAGTAGTTGTAGCAGCAGGAAAACTATTAGTAGTGCCAGGAGCAGTCGTAGTAGCAAGAACAATAGTAGTAATATTAACAGTAGCAATTGTAGTAACAGTAGCAGTGATAGCAATAGTAGGAGCAGGAGTAGCAGTAGTAGTGACGGTAATAATAATAATAATAATAATAATAATAATAATAATAATAATAATAATAGTAATAATAATAATAACCCAAATTTGCTATTACAATATATAATAGAAATCTACACAGACAACAAAATAAGTGTCAAAATAAATAACTGTATATCCGAAAGAAAATTAGTTAATAATGGAGTTCGACAAGGTTGTCCACTATCACCAACTTTATTTAATATTTATATAAATGAAATATTTTTTGAATGGAACCAAATCTACACATCAGGAATCAAAATAACCAGTGCTCTAACCTTAAATGCCTTACTCTATGCCGATGATCAAGTCATAATTTCCAATTCAGAGGATAATTTATAAAGAGGATTATATACATTAATTAAAATATTAAAAGATTTTGGGATGGAAATTTCAGCACAAAAATTAAAAGTAATGGCATTTTTAGGACAAAACCCAGTCAGAAGTAAGATAATACACAATAACCAATGCCTCGAACAAGTACAAAATTTCAATTATCTGGGTTGTGAAATATCTTATCAAAATGAAAAAGATGTGAACAAGAAAATTACCAAATTTACACAAATTCTAGGAATAATAAACAATACATTAAAAGCTAAATTAGTACAAAAATCTACAAGAATAAAAATATATAATACACTAGCGAGATTTGGACATTAAAGAAAAAAGACATGAACGGAATCAAAGCAACGGAAATGAAATTTTTCAGGACAGCAGGATATACTCTTTTAGACCAAAAAAGCAATGAAGAAATTTTAGAACAATTAGAAGCAGAGACAGTAGAAGAAAAAATCAACAGATACAAATTAAATTGGCTAGATCATGTAAGAAGAATGGAAAATTCAAGAATCTCAAAAATTATGATAAACCTAGAGGACATCGTCGATCAGGAAGACCTTTTAGAAGACTGCTAGATGGGGCCGAAACAGGTCTACAGAGGCCTAATTCGTGAAGGATGATGATGATGATGATGATGATGATGATAATAATAATAATAATAATAATAATAATAATAATAATAATAATCTATTATTGGCGTAATTTTTGGGTTAAGAATCGTACACGTGATCCGAGAATCCATTCGTGTGTAGATTCGAATCTCAGTTGGGTCGGTTATCTGGATGCATTTCATCGAAGTTTTCAAACTACGAAGTGAATATCAGCCATTTCACTGATGAAACATCTAACTCATGTCGCCAAATACCATTTTGCTATCATGAAACCTTCTCCGGTAAATAACTTTCTAACTGATACAATATCGTCAGAATAAGAGATTGAAAAAATAGCATCATCATTATCATCAGTCATCGACGTCTTGAGAAATATCGGGTTAGGCAATTCAGTTACATTTCGAATCAACTCAAGACGATCCTGCTCTTTCCATCTTCTTTTTGGCTGCCCTAAATAAATTCCTCTGTCCTTGTAGCTGGTATAAAAATGCTGAGAGAGACGCTTGTAATTTATACGTAGCAGATGAGTTCTACATTTCTTTTGGTATGACTTCACGGTTTCCACTACATCTTTCACTTCCAACTTCCCTTGAATTCCTCCATTTCTTTCATGGAACACAGTAACGGTCTAAAAGTGTTGTCCATTAATTTTATATGCAATTTAAATTTATTACATTAGATTAGATTAGATTAGATTAGATTAGATTTATTTATTTAACCTGGTAGAGATAAGGCCGTCAGGCCTTCTCTGCCCCTCTACCAGGGGATAACAACTATAACATGAACAATAAGATTACAATTAATATTAAATTTACAATTACAATTACAATAAAAATTAAAGTACGACAAGAATACCTGATTAATGAAAGCTAGACATTTTATCATAGAAGTTAAGAACAAAGAATATTTTTGTATTTACTAAATTACAAATTAAACCTACAATAACAAAATTCTATAGTGATGAAATTACCGGATATTGAGATATTTTGTGGTAGATTAAAAGAACTATTTACAAGAAACCATGTCTGAACGAGTCTCAATTACTGACCAAGTGCCTAGTAAGTTTGCGTTTGAATTGAATTTTATTTCGACAGTCCCTGATGCTAGCAGGTATCGAATTCCAGAGTCTTGGCAGGGCTATTGTGAAAGAGGATGAGTATGAGGAGGTGCGATGGGATGGTGTTGTTAGTATTGTTTCATGGCGAGAGCGTGTGTTCAGATTGTGGTGGGAAGAAAGGTAAGTGAAGCGAGACGACAGGTACGAAGGAATAGAAGAGTTCAAGATTTCGAAGAGAAAGAGAAGTGAATGTAAATTTCTTTTCTTATCTAGTTTAAGCCAACCTATTGCTTCCAGGGATGGGGTAATATGATCATATTTACGAACATTGCTTACAAAACGTACACACAAATTATGAGCACGTTGAAGTTTCATTTTGTTGTCGCTGGAAAGGTCAGTCAGTAAAATGTCAGCATAGTCAAAATAGGGAAATACAAGGGTCTGCACAAGGGACTTTTTTAAGCAAGAGGGAAGATGAACATTTATCCTTTTTAGCACATGAATAATAGAATATACTTTTCTGCAGGTTTCTGTGATTTGCATGTCCCAGTTGAGATTATTATCCATGTGAATGCCAAGATTTTTTACCGAAGAACTGAAAGGGATATGCACTGTACTTACTTTAACGGGGGAAATGTCGAGGTGCTTTACAGCGTCGGTTTGCCGTTTGTGTCCTAATATGATTGCTTGTGTCTTTCCAGGATTGATATTAAGATGGAATTTCTTTGTCCATGTCAGAATCGAGTCAATGTCTTCGTTCAATTTATCTATAGCGTCATTTATTCGATCTAAGCGGGAAGAGATGTAGCATTGAAGGTCGTCAGCATGCAAGTGATAGTTACAATGCCTTACATGAGATGTAATATCACGGACATATATTGTGAACAACAATGGTCCGAGTACCGAACCCTGTGGTATACCTGATGTTATGTTAAGCCAGGAAGAGCTTCGATTCCCGGATACAACACATTGTTGTCTTTCCCGTAAGTAGGATTCGAACCAACTCACAGCAGTCTCTGACAAATGCAGATTTCTCAATTTATGGGTGAGCAGGTCGAAATTTACAGAGTTGAAAGCTTTGCTAAGGTCAAGAAGTGTTAGTATTGTTACTTTATTAGAGTCGATTGTTTCACGAATGTCTTCTGTCACTTTAAGTAGAGCAGTGCTTGTGTTGTGTCCAGCTCTGAAACCTGACTGGTACTTGTCGAATAGTTTGTGTTCGTTCATGTAGTTAGTAATTTGTCTGTGTACGATTCTTTCCAGTGCTTTTGATATGGCTGGCAGGATACTGATTGGTCTATAGTCGTTCGGGTCGGTGGGAACTTTGACTTTTGGAAGAGGAAGAACGAAAGCTTGCTTCCATATTTTAGGGAAAGTTGAAGTGATTAAGGAACTATTGAATATGTGTGCAATTGTAGGTATTACTATGTCTTGTATTTTCTAATCAAGGATGCATTATGCAAGGATGCATTATAATTACTCCATAATATATATGGTTCGATTCCTTTCTTTTAAATCCTCCATACATAGAAGAAATCCCATCTCCGCAACCTCTAACCCACTTTCATCTTTTCTTTAAGGGTCCCATACACGCAAAAACTAATCATAGACTTGTCTGTACAGACTTATATCAGGGAGGAAAGTCTGAATTGGATGACTGTCCACTTACATTCTAAACTTATAGTTCATAAAGAAATTGTAAGAAGTCGTTAAAATCAACAATTCCCCGTGGAGGAATGTGATCACTCTATAGAAATGTTAGTCCTTGGTGGTTATACAATCGTAGAAACGCGTGAGAATAGTTTCTCAAATCTGTACTTTCATAGCTCGCCGCCATTTCACTACAGAGAACTTCTTCTCTATTGCTAATCTATCTCTATGCATACTTTTTTCCTGTTTAATTTGGAAAGAGTTATACTTTGAGAAATTCAAGCAGACACTGAACTCTGGAGACTTGCCTCAAGGCCGAAAGTCTTAATTCTTTTCGCCCATACACAAGGGGATTTCCCTGTGGACTTAGCTTTGTAACAGTTATCCCTAGGTAAGACTTTGCGAATATGAGAGATTTATAAAATTTCAGATGAGTCTCTTTCCTCATTTTTCTTTAAAAGTTTTCTTAGCACACAAGCGTTTTGAAATCTATTAAATTTAATTCACATCATCACTTTGTTTTTGCGAGATCTCAATCATTTAATAATTAAAACATGAGACATATTACAAAAGTTTGTTTTCTAAAAGTCTTTTAATACGACTAGGGTACTTTCGATGCAATGTCATTGCCTTGGTTTTCATAGCGTTCATTTTAAAATTATGTCCTCCAAAGATTTTCTGAACTACATATATGTATAATCCTGAGCACCATTTCCAATTGAATTTACTAATAAGTATTGAATAAAAAAAACTCAAATAATTTACAGCAGATTCCTGTACATAGATATAAAAGACGAATATATAGACGAACAGCATGCAGGAAAAAACTTTCTGCATCGGAAATGCTGAAGACATTAGGCCTATTATCCCAAAACTATTCTGCATTGTATCAGGGATAAACCGGCATACAGAATACTTGACCCACTTTTATTTTCGTTTCGGTTTACGCAAATGGATAGTACGGGTCTGTGATAAAAGAAACAGGCTTAATTATTGAAAGGTATGCTACTGTATTTTCTCTTCATATGAAGCGACATTCCGAAATTAGTCCCAGTTCACAACAAGAGTTTCACCATTGTTCACTGGAAGTGTATCGTACGTGTATAGTATTACCACTGTCTAGTATATACAGTCACGAAGGTCAATACGTAGTAAATATGCATTCATAGATAGTTCCTGACCGCTAGGATCGCTGCTATCGCCTCGTTACAGATAATGCGAAATAGTACTGGCACAGTCTATTGTTCCTAGTACTCTCAAAACTCAAGCTTCGTGACTGTATATACTAGACTGTGGTATTACTTTAATATTGTATAACTCGCCATCATAAAACAAACGAGTGGTCGCAAAACCTCTGTCAGTAATATCTCGATATCGAGAGTATTTCAAGTTCTATCGTTTTTTGTTTCACCACGGATTCCAGAACGGACGCCCAATAGTCGACGTAGAGAAAGACATATTCTACGTCAAAATCTATAAGAATCGGTTGCACAAACATCGCTAACTGGAGTTGAAATTTGATCAAAGATAAGGAAATGAACTGAGTTTTATTTTGTGTAGTAATGATATTTGATTAAGATGTGAACTTGAATTAAGAGCCCCTCAGACGAGGCCAATTTTAGAAGCGCTGCCGCTTGTGAATAATTAATATAAAGGGGGGGGGCCTTCAGACGCAGCCACAGCCACTGAATAGTGACGCTGCAGGCGGTTTGAGTGGTTGTCTTCGCCGCTGGTGGCTGCCACTAAAAGTGTCGCTTCCCGTCACGATGCAAGGAATTAAATTGTAGGTTTCAGACGGGGCCACAGCCACGTCACTATTTAGTGGCGCGTAAGTGGCGCTGCTAACGGACGACTGTTGGGCCACCAATTCCCTACACCTCCACGACAGTAGCAGCGTATTGTGCCACGGTGAGTTTTTTCGAATTTAATTCGTAATTCTACTAGAAATTCTTGAAATGATTTCTTAAACATGCGAAAATACGAGAAAAAAACTTTTTATAGTCCTGATGTAAATCATCAAACAAAGTGTGAAATAGTACTCGATTTTGTATTTCCAAAACCAATGGATGGATCCAGACTTTTCTATTTTTACGTCTATTCTTTCTCCCTATGAGCAAAGTTGCCTCCCTCTATGTCCATGTTCAATGGAAGACTGAAAAATTCTCTACAAATGTTTACCGTATTAATCAGTGCTTCAAACACGCGCTCGAAGCGCCACTAACACTCGTTGCTTTGTAACACAGTGGAAGCTCTTAAGTTCGACATCCTATAGTTCGACCTCTTACGTAGGAGAATTAGACACGCCCCTATACGGGCACTAAGAAATGGGTTTGCCATTTGAACGGGAATTGGTTCTGTGTCTTTTAGTGATACTTTTGTTAAAGGAAAACAGAACATTTTATTGATTAGGACATCCATATTTAATCACGGATTTTAAATTGAAGAGTCCACTGCAAGAATGATGGATGTCACTTTCTTGTCGAAAATGAACCAAGACCGTCAATGCATAGCTTAAAACATATAGAATGTACATAGAGAGTTATATGGCATTAACACTGATAGTCATTGTCCAGTAATGATCGGAAAATCACAGTTAAGCTTTGAGCGCTAAGCATTTCAAATTTTCAATTGCTTCTCCTGAAAAATGTATTCCAAATGACATCCATCATTCTTGCAGAGGACTCTTCAATTAATGAACTCTTCTTTTTCTATTTGAGAATTGTACCGTTTGTGAGACGGAACTGTCGAAACCCACTGTGGTACTAGAAGCGCATACACAAGTCTCGGGGCGGGCAGGAAATGCAAGTACAGTACTGTATTCGTTGATGGATAACCAATAAGAATTTGTATTCATTTCACCTGCCACACCCACTACCCTTATTGGATTGAACTTTCAATTCTATTTTGTCGAACTTAGGAGAGTCCACTGTACGTTGTTCGATATTCATATGTCTTCTACCAGTGGCGGTGCGTCAATAAGAGCACAAGAGCACATGAACACCTTGTTTCCATTAATGCACGACTAGTTTTATTATTTGATACCGTATTGACGTAGTGGGGATGCATAATATCAGAATCGAGTATTTTAAACTTCCCGCATCTTGCATAAACTTCTTATGTAAACTTGGCAACATCCGTTCACGTACAAGCCTTGCTCTTTTAGAGATGGTTACAGGAATTTCACGCATGCGTGGGAGAAAATTGTCTTTAGCTGGCCGCTTGTGAACATGATGAGTATCTATCCTGCACATGTCAGGTGCATCGGTGCCTATCGTTCATGTGCTATATCTCGAGGAGGAAATTTAAAAGCCTGTAGATGTTAGCATCTGACTGTAGGAACGTTTGCTTTACGTAGATGTGTGTACAGTGCTGCTACGAGAGTGTAGTTTGTGAATTACTATACTTCAGTGTCGGCATAATACCATAGTTTGACTTTCAAACACGTGCTGGCTGACTATGGTGGTGATATGAATTTAAGTATCTGTATGGTAGTGTATAATATTTAAGAATAATATTTACTGGCATGTATTTATAGCAATCAATCTATGCGAATGGGATTACAGTACTGGTATAGGCTATAGTGTATCAGTGTGTTGTGAATCAAAATATATTACTGAACACACGCGTTTGTAAATAACGGGACTGTGGTATGTATTCATTATTAACAAACGTAAACAATGAACAGTAAAGAACTGAGTAAACTGGCTTACCAGGAAAAATTGGAAATAGAAAGACTGAGTTTCATTATTATTACTATTATTATTATTACTCTTATTATTACTCTTATTATTATTATTATTATTATTATTATTAGAACGGCCCCAAGGTTCACTCAGCCTTCTATAAAATTGAGTACCGGGTCTTTCCCGGGGGTAAAAGGCGGTCAGAGCGTGGTGCCGACCACACCACCTCATTCTAGTGCCGAGGTCATGGAAAGCATGGGGCTCTACCTCCATGCCCCCCAAGTGCCTTCATGGCATGTTACGGGGATACCTTTTACCTTTTATTATTATTATTATATGTCGTTTTGAATTTATATACGGTTTTTTTCGATAGTGAAACATTGGAATCATGACATTTCATATTAGACTAAACGTACAATTTCAAATTCTCTTCGATTTTGGAACCACAAAATTGTGAACACACATAATATTTTATCACGAGCCGCCACTGCTTCTTACTAACAGACACAACCAAAATGATAATCATGGAGGAACATAAAGCGTTAAAATATTTTCTGTTTGTAGTTAATAGAGGAAACAAATTGAGATGGAGATATCGTTACATTAAGGAAGAATCGTACAGTATTATTAGCTTTTAAGATGAAGAAAGGAAGAAATAATGGTCGCTAGGTAACGCCGACATTGACAAGGTTACGATTTTCTGTTTCTTGGCAATATCGCACACATATTGTGGCCTTAACATTGAGTCAATGACCATTGTCCCCCACTCAATGCGCCAGCAGCAGCTCTTGTCTTATTATAGTGCAGTTTATAAATGGCTCTGTTGACCTGGTGGCAACTATTACCCTAACAAACGACGATTTGGCAACGTCTCAAGTCTCACTGCGCGGCGCTGCGTGTTTTGGGGCCTGATTTAAAATGTTTTCCTCTATTACGTTATGCGTTACCTCTCTACGTGTTATTCTGCGTAAGGTCTAGTTCAAGCCACTGTACTACGAACACAAGAGTACCCGACTTCGATACTCATATAAAGAAATGCAGATTTCTCGACATAGTGACGGAGTGTGTGTACTTTCTTTGTCTTGCTTTGTACTGTATGTTGTTCCAAAGTCTGATAAATCGCTAATAATTTTTAATATATTAGTTTTAACTTAAAAACCAGGTTACTTGCTTATCTCTTACTTGCGGTCCAGAAAAGTGATATTAACAAAATTTGTCTGTAAAAACTTTTAGATTACCTAACAAAGTTAATTTTTCTGGAATTTTTTTGTATCAAATTTGGGAAGAACATCAATAAATATCCCTGACTTATTTCCATAAAAATCAGAATAAATTTAAAATTGATCATCATGATTACTACCAGACTTTTCAAAGTGTAACCTGTTACACTTCTCAAAAAACTCATCTCTGCTGCTTCCAACCTTCGTTCTTGTCTCTTTTCAGTAAGATTCCAAAACTTGTAGTCATACAGTTTACTTCTGAATACACCCAAATGCGACACAACAGCTGGATAAAAATACAGCAGAAATTTAATAATTTTGCTGAATAAAATAAAAATGGAAAGGAGTTAAGGGGACTAGGTCACAGTCTAGTATATACAGTCGCGAAGCTCAATATGTAGTAAATATGCAAACATTAGATAGTTGCTCACCACTAGGATCGCTAATATCGCCTCATTACAGGCAATGCAAAATAGTACCGTCACAGTCCATTATTTCTAGCACCCTCAAAACTCAAGCTTCGTGACTGTATATAGTAGACTGTGCACTAGGTAGTAATTTGGAGTCAAAACCCTCATTTTTTTACTGTGTTTAAAGTATAAAACTTGCTCGTTCGAACAATATAGCCTATATATATATATATATATATATATATATATATATATATATATATATATATATATACATGTTTGGAAAACGCGTGAGCGTGCTCCTGGATTAAAAATAAGAACAATTCCTTATACGTAAATTTGACGGAAAATGCTTATTTATTGGAAAAAATAGTAATAGTGACTTTGTTTTCGTAAGTATCTGATCATAAGTCTGTGTTGTTTTTGTTTTGATTATGTACCAGTGTTCGTTTACAAACAACATAGTGACAAGACAGTGGTACATTGTTTTTGTTTTGATTGGACGCGGTGATCCAGTGCCTTGGCCACCCAGATCACCCGACTTCACACCCTATTAAATGTTTACCTTTGGGATCACTTGAAGGCTGTCTTCTATGCAATACCAATGAGTGATGCAGAGGAGCTATTGCAACGTGTTAAAAATGCATGCCAATTGCTCCGTGATGACAACATGATGTTTGAGCGAACTTGCCACT
Source organism: Periplaneta americana (assembly GCF_040183065.1). Taxonomy (NCBI): domain Eukaryota; kingdom Metazoa; phylum Arthropoda; class Insecta; order Blattodea; family Blattidae; genus Periplaneta; species Periplaneta americana. Next base: position 32,093,474 of record NC_091122.1, read on the forward strand.
CGTGTGTACGTCGTGCTCAGGCGTGTGTGAACAATGGAGGGGGACACATTGAGCATTTTTTGTGAACGTTAAATGACAAGTTTTCAGACGTGTACTTTTTTTTCTCTTCGCTCTTATTTATATTCCCTTTAACATCTTTGGTCGTATCGCGAGTTAATTTTTGGTTGAAATCCGAAGGTCTGTGTACTATTGATGAGACTGGTTCTATTCTTGAACTAGATGGTGACTGTATATTTATTACTGATTTCTTATGAATATGATTTCGGTGATGAATGAGGCCGATGATATTCAGGGATGTTGAGGCCCGAATTTCCTGGAATTTGCCTTAAGGTTGAGGAAAAACCCTGAAAAACCTCAACCAGGAAATTCAACCCGACCGGGAATGGAACCCGGGCCCTCTACGTAAGAGACCAGCATGCTGACCCCTACACTACAGAAGTGGTCCAAACATGTACTTCTCACAAAAAAAGAATTTTCCGTCAAATTGCCATACAAGGAATTGTTCTTATTTTTGATTCAGAAGCACGTTCACGCGTTTTCAAACATGTATTTAAAAATAGGCTTAAGGACTTTACTAATAAACGGTAGTACTGTATATTATACACACTACTTAAAGGATGTAATTGATATCTTGTTATTTGAAGTGTTCTATCAGTGAGGAAGTGTGTTGTGTCAGTGAAGTGTGTAGTGTCAGTGAAGCCTATTGTGTAAGTGAAGTGTGTTGGTGTCAGTGAAGTGGCTGTGCAAAGTATTTAAACAGTGAAATGGTTAGAAGTGTTAGTGAAATCAGATAGAATCAGTGCAGTGAGTGAGTTGACAGCGAAATAAGTGTAGTGCCGAAAGGTACTTGTGCAAGTATGAACCTGTCACACTCATGGGTCTTAGTTCGAACTTAGGGTTAAAATACAAATTAGATTTATTTAAATGTTATTTTAAGCGACCATGTTTCATTTAATTTAGGATGTTCTTTATTATTATTATTATTATTATTATTATTATTATTATTATTATTATTATTATTATTATTATTACTATTATTATTATTTTATTATTATTTTATTACTATTATTATTATTTTATTACTATCATTATTATTATTATTAATTATTGTTTTTTATTAGTTGTCTTTATTATTGTCATTATTGAGTGTAATTAGTTACCACTGCCACCGGGTATACACCCATTTGCAGTGTGAATAAATACATACATACATATTTATGACTCACCCTGTAGGCATATAATAATAATAATAATAATAATAATAATAATAATAATAATAATAATAATAATAATAGCCTAATGTGTCCCTTGAAGGGCAAAGGCCTCCTGCTAGAGGGTAGCTCTGTTTCACTAACGCGGTGAGCTACTCCGCGTTAGGTTGTGTCTAGTGTTTCTTTGTCTGGTTGGAGTTGATTTCGCTGTCACTTTGATTAATTTGATTTCACTAACACTTTTATTATATTGAATTCACTTTCACTGAGTCAACTTGGGATGTTGTTTGTGGTTGGCACTGTCTTCGTTTGTACTCGACTTCCAATTGTTCTCCATGTTCCTCTGCTTCTTGCTATTCTGGACCATTGCTGGCCTGCTTGTGTTGTGTAGAAGTCGTAGGCATATATATATATATATATATATGAAGGGTTCAGAGCCATAGTGGGCCAAGCGCCATTTATTAAAAACGGAGAAAGCAAGGGTTAAAGTTAAGTGAATACCATAGTTTAATGAACATTGACATATCATTTAGTTTTAATTGGTACACTTTATATTACTTGCTATATGTTTCCATTGAATTATGGTAATAACTTCATTTTAACCCTTTTTTTCTACGGTTTTAGTAAATGGCGCTTGGCCCACTATGGTTCTAAATCCTTCATATATGCATTGAAAAAATGGCGAAAATTTTAAACAATGTACCGTAAACTGGGATTACTTTGAACACAGAGGAAACTGAACATTTTTTTTCAGAAAATCATACTTACGTTTCTACATGCTGCACTTGTTATAGATGGAGGTAAATTTGGTATGAGAATGATTTTATGATAATTTACCTCCATCTATAACAAGTGCAGCATGTAGAAACCTGAATATGACTTTATGAAAAAATGTTCAAAGTTTCCTCTGTGTTCATAGTGACCCCAGTTTACAGTAGGCCTATGCTTAATTTTTTTTTCACCGAGGGTGAAATATTTAACTAAATACTTTACGAAAGGAGAGACATAAGAAAACAAGTTACAACACAAGATTTCTCCTTAAGTAGGACATCCTACCACAAAACAGATAAAAGACAACTGAAGCAAATTTGCGGCCAAGTATATGTTTGGAACGCATTCCTAGACACTGGGGTGATTTCATCACAACCAAAGCTACAACCCTAGTCAATGTATGTCGACTGTGATACTTCGTATAAAGATAAATGATTCAATTAATGTGTGCCAAGGAGCACAGCTGAGAGAGAGACTTGCGGCTGCGTCGACGACGTCACTCGCAGATATGAGCAACGCCAAATGAATTCCTATTACATCTCTCTCCTGTGCTTTTGCGTAATTCCACGTAATTTATAGGATACAGCAATATTCCCGGTTAAACTGATAAATGTCCACACTCCCCTGAACACCAGACTACACACAATACATCATAACCTGTGCTGCCTTTCACCAACACTAGAACAGCACTTGGAATCTATTGTACGAAGTTCAAGGGTGGAAACCCACTGTCACATTTCAAGCACCGTTCCAAAACCGCAGCAGAAAGTTCAAACACTCTCTGTATAAGAAGTTTTGTAACTCCAATTCACGTCATTGTTTGATACAGGAAATTTGTAGGCTAGAATGTAATTCGGTTAAATAACTGATTCATATACCTTCAGTTAATGATCATTATCATCATAATCATCCTTATTATTTCCATCTTAAACACGTAATAATTACTCCTTCAAATGAAACGCAAACTAAGACTTTTATACTTTTGTCAAAACTTAGCTTATAAGTACAGAATGATACGGACTTAAATTTCGAGAGAGTCTTGATGGAAGTCCAACACCTGGATCAGCGTTGTCAGACATAGCCTAAACGGAGCGGAGCGCTCCACTATAACTCGTTGTTCCGGTGCTTCCACAGACATAAGCAAGTTCATGCTCCGACTGCACGTCTCTAGCTCCACAACCGGTTTTGGAGCTTACAACTCTGACACTACTGACCTGAACGTAGGAAACAATTTCGCACGACTGTCCACAAGTAGTATACAAACAGGGGCTCTTGTTTACTGCATATGCGCAGTTAGTTGTAAGCGAATCATACAATAAGAGAGCTCCAAATTTTATTTTCATATTTATGCACTGTATCCCACAAGTCATTGTGGAGTTTCAGAGGATTATATTTGTTGAATAAATAGAGGTAAAAATGTAATATTGGTGCCAGATGAAAGCTTTTCGTCTGTAACTTTGAGGCACTGAAGGAAACAAAAGACTGTAGCAATCGAACAAATGCAATAATCTTCATTGTTACAATTAACTTTAGGCCTACAAGATGGATTCCAAAGAAAACTGCAATGTGTTTTGTGTCTGGCAAAATTTGAATATGCGACTCAAGTACAACGTGAATTTCGTTGCGTATTTAACGTAGAACCACCAAACGAGAATAACATTCGTCGTTGGTACAGACAGTTAAAAGAAACTGGTTAAGAAATTTTGCTTAAACTTAATAGTTTTCTGTGTGGCTTAAGATTCAGAAGTCTTTATGCCACAAAGATTCGTTTTAAAATATGGCCGATATTTACATTTTAATTTAGGATAAGGCGAGTTTTGCAGTGTAATCAATCGATAGGACAAATTTTGCCAGGAACGCAAATGAAGAAGTGTATTCTATGAAAAGAAAGCAATTTATTCTGAATATATTGTTAATGATTTTGGATATCATGGTTATTATTATTACTAGACTTCGTGGAATTGCCACGAGAATCGTAAGGTTTACTGCGCACGCGGTATAGACTATATGAGAAGGGGGCGTGCAACGGATGGAGTATGCCTCTAATATAAACACTGAGCAGTATACTGCGGTTACAATAAAACCTGTATCATGCATTCAAGAAATATAATGAATGATCATTGAAGTAGGAAATGACTAAACATGTAAATACACAATTATTTTGTAGTAAGATATATTAACTCTTAAAATTTAATGTAATATACTCACATCATCCTTGAATATGTGCATTGCAGTGAAGAGTTACGTACATTTTGAGCGACTGCAAAGTGAACCTCCTGCGATGGTCACATAAACAGTTTTTATATTGGATAAATGTACGTTCAACATCACACGATGTAATAGGTATATATTTGAAGAACGGAAAGTCACTACTTTTTAGTACACCAACTTCAGACTTTTTGTCGTGACCTAATTTATAATACGAAGTTGTGAATAGGCACAATTTTTAGCAATAATGTTTCTCAACTTACATTTCACTTTTTCTGAAATTAGTGAATTTTTATTTTGGATAACGGTTTGTGATACTTTATCCACTATATTAAAGGCTTCTGAGAGTTGTAGTTTCGACGATTCTAACAGGGTGATGCTTTTGGACACGATTTTAAAATCAGTATCAATGAACAGAATATCTTCCAATAGCTGTTCAAAAAGCAATGATTTTACAACTGCAATAGCGGAACTGTCTGTGCTATCCAATGCATCAATTACCTCCATTATTTTACCGTAATGTTCTGCATAATAATTAACAGCATCCAACCACGTTCCCCAACCGGTCAAGACTGACTGCGGAGGTAAGGGTATTCTAGGGGCAATTGTTTGGAACAGCAACACTCTCATTGTAGCATGTTTGATTGAATTCTTGTCTGCACTGAGCAAATGTTAAGCTTTGACTATTCCAACCACACTAATACAAAAACAGGTGCTTACATAAGTATACATTAGCTGTAGCTGCTCTATCTATTTGGACCGGTCACAACTCTTAACATGAACTGCTTATACTACGAGACCGGGCGGTCGCTCACCTCGTCTATACTACCGTACATCGGCAACCTGATTGCATGCTGCGTGTGGCAATTCAACGAAGTCTAATTTTATTACCATTACACATAATATATTGTGACAAAACAGATTAGAACAATCTTGAGAGACCTTACAACTATGGAAACCGTCATGGAATTTCACAATATCCCTTCGGGTTAAGACAGCACATTTATGTTTTCCTGTTATATTCACAGATCGGCATCTTCTGACCGCAACTGGCAGAATGCCTAGACAGTAAATTAATATTTTTAACTTTTTGTACTACGTCATGTGCTGCTGATTTTTTGTTATTTTTGTTATTATTATTAATTACTATTGGTATTATTGATTATTATTACGTATCTTCACCGCTTTTCTCTCTCACGTTTACTCGCATTTCTTGATTTTTCTGCCTCTGCCGCTCTCAACTAATGTAGGAATAGTTCTTGACTCCATCACAACAACAATCGACTTCAAATTCACAATGAAATGACTTTTAAACAACAGTCATGAACCAAATGTAGGCATATAGCATAATTTCAATGTAAGAAATCTGCAGTATCACAAACAAAAGAAAATTTCTTAAGCTAATGGATGATGCGTGTTTTGCATTTTATTTCTTCAATAAAAACATTTTATGTGATGGATTAGACGGATTTTGCTGGTCATTTTGTTCGTTGGGTAAGGCAAGTTTTGCTCCAAATTTAGCGTTGCATAAAGCAAGTTTTACATTTAATAGCTACTTTTAAACATATATAGCACAGGAATAAGACTAGTTTTGTTTTATTTTTAGCAATTAAATGATAGACAGCTATAAAATTAACCGAAATCGACTTGTATCTAATTTTTTTTTTATTTTGGATAAGGCGAGTTTTGCGTTTAATAGTTCTTGCAGTTCCTTTATTAGGTAATATTAAATGGTATTATCCATTATAATTAAACATTACGCAGCAAAATTGTTTAATTTGTGTATGTTAAAATTAATTCATCATGAAAGATTATAATAAATAATCATATTATTAAAGCAGGAAAAAATCTTTTAGTTTGTCACAATACCTCAGGGAACCGTTACAATTACCACAAGCGGTCTTTAGTTCCAATTCCACAATCTTTCTCGCAATCATAACTTAAATACTCGGTCACAATATGATAACACGCTAGAAATACCACTCCACACATCATCTCTTTATTCTTCATCTTTCACTGCTGCTACTTCTCGTCACTGGAATTCTCTGCTGCCTGAAGTCGAGGACTACAGAACTTCAATTTCTTTCAAATGCAAATTAGAAAAAATGTCTTATGATGCGTTGCCAGACCTAACGCGTTGCAAATATTTAATGCAATGTATTCCACTGTATTTATTTTTATTTTTTGTTTCTTATTTTTATTGTATAATCATGTAAATCGTGTTTATTTATCACTTAACAGCAATATGTATCCCACTGTTTGTTTCTTCTTATTATTTTTTATTATTAGTCTATTATTATTTTACTATTGTGTACATTTTATTCAATTGTCGGTATCTAGTTTAATTATGTGAATCCTACTTACTTATAATCTAATACTAATATGTATTCCAATGTGTTTATTTTTATTTTTACTCTGTTCATTTTTATTGAATTATCGCCTTCTGTTTTTGTGTGATTCATATTTGATTCTAACAGCATTAATATGTATTTCACTATGTTTATTTTTAATTTATGAGGTTCATTTTTATGTAACTACCTCTTTTGATCTCATTATGTACCTAAATCGTACCAGTATGTAATTACCAGGCTTCGAGACTTTGGACCCGATACAATAAGTTTACTGTGCATGTACTATAGGTTATTGACTCGCTGCAGGTAGCGAAAGGTAGAGATGTGTTGAGGTTACAACGTTGCTGTTTAGAGTAGAGTACGGTGGTATGGGGAAACATACACATATGGACATTCTGAAAGTAAATATACATTACACAATGACAATGTCTAAAGAATGTGAAAGCATTTATTCTCCTGTCTTTTAAAAGCAGTTGTCTTTAATTATACACAGTGTTAATAGTGGAAATGAACATGTAGCAATTTTAATTTCTTCATTTATCCTACTGGTCGTCTTTAGGAAGTGCAATTACAGTACCGAATTGCAATGTAGTACAAGATACATTTTCAGTGTCTCAAACGTAAATCTTTTTCGGTTATCTGCCAAACACAGTTTGTACTGTGGCAAGCAACGCTCTACGTCGCATGACGTAATAGGAGCAAAACGAAGAAACCTAACATCACTGCAGTCTCTAAGGGTGCTATGCATATAGACATTTCGCTAGCCCGCGCTACGAGCGTGCTAAACTAGCCCCGACTATCGACTGATTACTTGTACAGGATTCATATCAAATAATATCGCTAACACTGGTTTATGAAAACGAAAAACGTTAGTTCACTGATCATCCACCGGAAGCCCGCGCTAAGAATGTCTATGAATATGACCCAAAGAGACAGTCTTTTATTCCCGGGTGACTCTTGTCCACTAATTTGCTGTTTATGTTACACAATGTTTCATATCCGTTATTTTTACATAAAATTGATTTCCACTTCTGTTTTACACGTTCAGTAACCGGTGTACTTGGTGTCTCATTAATTCTGTGTTATTTCCTCAATTAATTTGAGGGCTTCCGGTATCTCTTGCTCTGACTTTTCTAACCGTGTAATAGTTTCAGACACAGTTTTAAAATAGGTTTGTATGAAAACCAAATTATTCGTCAGAACTTTCAAATCCAGAGCGTTTTCCTTTGCGTATTTGTTGGCATTCATTCTACTGTACCCTCACCCACTGTACGCTTCACCACTATACTCAGTACGCCGTTATGCGGATTTTCCACTGAACTGCTCTATCGGGTCCGAAGTTTCGAAGCCTGGTAATTACTTAAATCCGAGTCAGTTGTATGTTCAACTACGTAAGCAAGTTTTAATCCTGGTTGAATGTAAGGGAAGGCCTTACGGCCTTAACTCTGCCAGGTTAAACAAAGCCATTATTACTATTATTATTATTATTATTATTATTATTATTATTATTATTATTATTATTATTATTATTATTTAGTAGCGATGTACCATACAGGGCTATAGGATCATTCTGCAGTGAGTGCTCCAGTGTGCATAGTATGTTGACTGTACATGTTATTTACAGCAAGTTTGTTGACGCGTCTTGCCTACAAGTAAGCTGTGATTACGCTATGTCTCAATGGATAACGCGTGTGCTTCTGAATCAAGCGGCCCGTGTAAGGTTCTCAGAGTGGTGGAGATGTTTCTCTATTCCCCGAGGCTTGATGTTTGTCCCTTGACTTGTACTTTTCCTGTAACGTCTCTGTAGTGGTCCAGCATCGTGCTAACCACAGAGGCCCGCAATGCGAGAGTTTATTGTTGGTTCAAAGGAAAGCCAAAGCATTTTTATGCTGTTATAATTACAAGACAAAGATTTACAATACTATTGTAATACTCTATATGAATATTCTTCAAAATTCGAAGTTGATTACAAATCTCATAGTCAAATAGTCTACATATTACAAATTATATAAATACAAAGTAACTGGGTCACACCCGAAAAAGCAAGATGCTTGAGGTCGGGTGTGACCAATAATGAAAACTGGATAGAAGAAAAAATAATAAAATAATAATAAATAAAATAATAATAATAATAATAATAATAATAATAATAATAATAATAATCTGATTAAAACTGTTAAATGTAATTACACAAATTTTAAAATCAATAAGAAAAAAAAACAAAAACAAACAAAACGGTACCATAGCCTATACATAAATATACTAATTTAAGAATGCAACATTGTTAAAGTGACAGAAAAAAATAAATGAAGAATAAGAATTTACATGATTATAATTTTAAAAACAGTTCAAACACTTGTTTTTCGAATAATTTATTGTTTTAATAATTTTAGTTTAGGATTCCTCTTTATAAAATCATTATATAATCTTGGACCATAATTGGAACTGTTCCTTAGACCTGCTTCAGTCTTACATTTTGGTTCAATGAATGAATGAATGAATGAATGAATGAATGAATGAATGAATGAATGAATGAATGAATGAATGAATGAATGAATGTTGGGCTCAGGCCTCCTGTGATGGGGTTAGACCCCCCTCGACAGGGATGGCTCAAGTGTACTCGCTTGGTGAGCCAATCTAGGCGAGCTTGTCGTGTATACTACTTTTGTGACATGGTTAATAATCCTGATCAACTTTAAGTAGTATCAGCACTTTGTTCTTTGTTCATTTTTTTTCTTGCACTACACACATTATACTGACACTGGCACTTTGACAAACACCGATTGCCATTTACACTATTTACCTGACACTTTCTCAACACTGAATTTACTATTTACAAACCTTATCTTACACTTTCACTAATACTGACTTTACTATTTACAATATCTTAACCCTGATTACGTTATCTATTTACAATGACCTTCCCTAGTTCTTTCCACAAAACTCTGTTCTTTGCTGTCCTCGACCATTGTTTCCCCGCCTCTTTGGTATACATGTCAGATCATCTGTGCCGTGGTCTTCCCTGTCCTCTCTTTCCGACGTAGGGGTCCCACATCGTGACTGCATGGATCTATCTTGCCTGGTGTAGTCTCGCCACATGTCCCCCCCAGGTCCACTTCGTTGCCGTGGCTCGTTCAGCTGCGTCAGTAGTGTTCGTCAGTCTTTGTAGTGTTTCGTTTGTCATTCTGTCTCGTAGCGTGGTGCCCAGTATTTTCCTTTGCATCTTCCTCTGGCATGTTTGTATACTTGAGCGTTGTCTCTCGGACAACGTCCAAGTTTGGCAGCCGTATAGCAAAACTGGGATTATACGTGCCTCTAGTGCCTCGAACTTGAGATTGCGGTCCATATGAACCGAAATATTGTATCTTCTTGTGTTGTGGCTATGATCGGATGATATAAACCTGCAGTGCTCGGGAAAAGTGATACAAGTCAGTTTCCTCAAACCTTCTTTGATAATTTACTGACAACTTACGGAACATCTGCTGCTTGGAAAAAAAAAATACAGGTCTTTCTCCCATTACAATAATTTTCATACAGAAAAAAAATCATATCGACATAAATCAGTGTAACTTGTCAATAAATTATCAAAAAAGGTTTGTGGAAACTGACTTATGTCACTTTTCCCGAGCACTGTAGAAATTTAGCTTGATATTTATGGTAGTGATTCAAAATAGTGTACATATAAATTTGCTTGATATTTAAAACATTAAATTCTTTATATATGAGATGAGTTGGATGATCAAGTTTTCTTCTTAAACACTAGTAATGCTCCACTTCGATTATTGTGATTCTCTACTGACTGACCTCAATGTCAATCAGTCGCAAAGATTACGACGTGTTCATAATTCTTGTGTTCGCTTCGTCTGCGATGTCCGTCGCGCTGACCACATTACCCCATCCTTCCAAACTCTAAACTGGCTACGGCTTAACGAACGTAGAAATTTTCATTCTCTTGTTCTCCTTTTCCAAGTCCTCCACACTTCTACACCTACCTATCTTGCCTCCCGTTTCAGTTACCTGTCATCATATCATAATCTCTTCACACGCACGCAAAATAGCCGCAAACTAGCCATACCAACACATAAGACATCATCGTATTCATCATCATACACAATCTCGCTCTCGCGCTTGTGGAATACCCTACCCAGTGACATCAGAGACTGTCGGAATTTAGTAGCGTTCAAAAGGAAACTTATTAAGCATTTTCTTACTGCGTAGAGTAGGTTTAATCTTTACTTAGTTAATTAAAAAAAAATCTCTCTTCTTAACTTTTGCAATAAACTGTCTAGCTTTTATTAGTCAGTTAATCTTTTAGTACTTTGATTTTTGTTGTATTTGTAAATTTAATATTAATTGTAATTATAATTGTAATTGTATTCTTAATATTGTAGTTGTAATCCCCTGGTAGAGGGGGAGAGAAGGCCTGATGGCCTTATCTCTACCAGGTTAAATAAATAAATAAATAAATAAATAAATAAATAAATAAATAAATAAATAAATAAATAAATAAATAAATAAATAAATTTTAATAATTCTTTTAGGTAGTAATATTAATGGGCGAATGATACTCTGTGATAATCCACCCCATCCTATAATTCCATACTGTATTATAGACTGAACTAGGGGTAAAAATATTGTTCTCAATAGTTTTACTGGCATAAAGCGACGCAGTTGAACAAATTTGTATAGAGTTTTACGTAATTTAAGACGTAAGTAGTTAATATGAAAATTCAATTTAAATTTTGATCGATGAAGATACCTAAATATTTCACGTGGGTTGATGGACGGAGTTTAGGACAAATGAAATTATTATAGATATTAAGGAGATACATTAGTGATTTATGGTTGAATTTTGAATTATAAATACATTACTATTTTTCACATAACTAGTAGTCACTATCAAAGCTATAGTTTTTATTTCCCTCATTTATTTTCATAAGATAGGGAAGAAAACGTTAAGACTAATTAATTTTAACATTACATTCGTCAGAGCGAGACGCCTGGCTGATTCGTACCGGATAGATGCGTCTAATTATTCGTGGCGACAACTAAGTACGAATTCTGAAAGTACATTACAACTTCGTCTGCAGTGAAACAAATACTGTTATTGCACTTACGCCCAATGTTTCGTAACTTTACAAAGTAATTTATAGGTAAATATATTCAAGCCCTGAAATCTTAATCTTCATGTACACGATCAAATTTTGCTTCCAGTTCAAAACTTTACAAGAAAACTTGTTAAGGATTGATCAAAAGACTATTGAAAAATATTTGTCAAAGACTTTCGGTATCGCTAAAGATTTGATAAGACTTTACAACATGTGTTTCAAGTTCATTGTAACGTATTATGTAGGACTACCCATCAAATGTTACAATATAATATGTAAATCATGTAAAACAATATTAATGTTACTTAACTGTACGATACCCTAAAACGTTGAATATTACGATAGAAAAACAAAACATTTACGATTAGTTCGCCTAGGTTATAAGCAGGCTTCGAGACTTTGGACCCGATACAATAAGTTTACTGTGCTTGTACTATAGGTTGTTGACTCGCTGCAGGTAGTGAAAGGTAGAGATGTGTTGAGGCAACAACGTTGCTATTTAGAATAGAGTACGGTAGTATGTGGAAACACACACACACATGTACATTCTGAAAGTAAATATACATTACACAATGACAGTGTCAAAAGAACGTGAAAAACATTTATTCTCCTGTCTTTTATAAGCATTTGTGTTTAATTATATAAAGTGTTAATGGTGGAAATAAACATGTAGCAATTTGAATTTCTTCATTTATCCTATTGGTCGTCTTTAGGAAGTGCAGTTACAGTACTGAATCGCAATGTACTACAAGATACATTTCCAGCGTCTCAAACGTAAATCTTTTTCGGTTATCTGCCAAACACAGTTTGTTCTGTGAAAAGCTGCGTTCTACGTCGCATGACGAAAAAACCTAACATCATTGCAGTCTCTAAGAGACAGTCCTTTATTCTCGGGTGACTCTATGTCCACTAATTTGCTGTTTATATTACACAGTGATCCATATCCGTTATTTTATATAAAATTGATTTCCACTTCTATTTTTACACGTTCAGTAACCGGTGTACTTGGTGTCTCATTAATTCTCTGTGTCATTTCCTCAACTAATTTGAGGGCTTCCGGCATCTCTTGCTCTGACTTTTCTAACCGGTTTCAGACACAGTTTGAAAATAGGTTTGTATGAAAACCAAATTATTCGTCAGAACCTTCAAATCCAGAGCGTTTTCCTTTGCGTATTTGTTGGCATTCATTCTACAGTACCCCCCACCCACTGTACGCTTTACCACTATACTCAGTACGCCGTTATGCGGATTTCCCACTGAACTGCTCTATCGGGTCCGAAGTCTCGAAGCCTGGTTATAAGTTAGAAACTTCTCCGTTAAAAATGCATGCATTAGTAATTGACTGGAAATCCGCGTTGCTATTTCCTCATACACATTAGTTTCTTTCAGTTTATTGTGGTATTCCAGAGAACCCATGGCATACAAACATGGGTTTAATTCATATACAGTAATTTAATTTACTGGTAAACAACTTCCTTTGTCTAGGACGCCATATTTTTGTTGTTCTTGGCACCACTATTTTCAAATGACATTAGTAATTTTTTTCGAAGAACTGTTAGTATCACTAAGAACTGATTTATCACTAACTTATTAGTGAATAGCTATGAGTATAGGCAGAGTTAGGATGTTAGCATCAGGTTAAGTTGTAAGTATAGCACAAATATTCACGCTACATGAGATCGTCATTTTTGTGCCTAAAGACTATAAAATAGTCCCTCACGTCTTGGACTATAAAATGTCGAGCTTTTTATGCGTGTCTTCAATTGAGCTATACACTTAAGACTTCCTTACAGTTTGTCGCGACGCTCATCTCTATCTAAAACAGTACAGCTCATTATATTGATTCTTATTTGGATCAAAAAGGATGTGTGAAATTTAGTGAAACTTTTTCATTCAGAAATTATCTAGAGCTCTTTCTTATAACGTAAAACACAACACGGAACCTCTTGACATACTTTCCTCCCGAAAGAATCCACAATGCCAGGCTTAGAGAACTGGGCGACGATTGTGGCGTTGCGTCACTCATCGAATACGTCACTCACCCCTTCCTTCTATCCCCGCGTCATTGACTTTGTAGGGGAGGGGATTTATATTCAGTGTCTGTCTTATGTGATTGCGTACGGGCTAGAGATACGCTATTCAACATCGGTGGACTGTGGACTTTCCCTATGCTTTCCACCCCTCTCTCGCCAGTTCTGTATCCCTGCACAATACGGAGTTTTATAACTGTAATAATTGTTCTTTAAGTCGTTGTTGCGCAATAGTACTATGAACTTTAAAGCCGGACGAAAATTGAGTTTTATTAGTATAAACAGAACCGACTAATGCAAGCTTAGCAAGTAAATCACTGATCACATTTGTTTACGTTATTGCAGCATTAAATCCCGTGTAGCTACAACTCACTAACAGAGTGACTGACCACACATAATACTCCTGTTTTCCTTTTGTGTGGAGTACGTGTACTCTAAAATGAGAAAGAATTTGAGGACAGCTAGACGTGATTTTTGGTTAAATATTATTCTACATGCATCTATGTTATGCTTCCACGTAGATCTTCATTATGTGTAAAAGCACGACATCCTTGCCTAGAGTAGTATATAGTAATATTATAGTTTATCCAACAAGATGCGGCGAAGATCGACACTTGCTTTTTTAACAAGGACCAGCTGGGTAATTGATCTACAGATATGCCCTGTACACAGTGTCCAAGGAAAGGATTGCTTGGCTTTTTCGAGAGTCGGACACGAGACGGATACTGGTACTTAATATTTACATTGGCCCATTGTGAATCTCTCACACACAAACACAATAAAAACACACACATACAGGGTGATTCATGAGGAGCTACCGGCATTACTGAGCATATTTCCAAAGGCACTTTGAGTAAAAATGTTATCAGCGAACGATTATTATTATTATTATTATTATTATTATTATTATTATTATTATTATTATTATTATTATTATTATTATTCAAAGTGTTCTTCCCACGGCAGGTCTTTCACTGCAAACCCGGCTTTCTCCAATCTTTCCTATTTTCTGCCTTCCTCTTAATCTTCACACACAATCCATATATCTTAATGTCGTCTATCATCTGATATCTCCTTCTGCCTCGACTCCTTCCGTTCACCATTCCTTCCAGTGCATCCTTCAGTAGGCATAAAAACATTAAAGTATACATAGTTAATCATGATCAACCAACTAAACTATTTAATAGTCTAATTTCACATTCTCATAAACAGAATACTAGCATGCAAATCAAGATTTCAGGTATAACTCCCCGTAAAGTTGATTTGAATAATTTCGAGGGAAAAATTGTTCCGGAGCCGGGTATCGAACCCGGGACCTTTGGTTTAACGTACCAACGCTCTACCACTGAGCTACCCGGGAACTCTAACCGACACCGATCCAATTTTTCCCTCTATATCCACAGACCTCAAAGTGGGCTGACAACCGTCAAGCAACCAACTTCGAGTGCACACTAACTCCGTGTGACTTAAATTGTGGTTTTCTGTTAACGAACAGTGACGTGTATTATGCAAATCAAGATTTCAGGTATGCACGGAGTTAGTGTGCACTCGAAGTTGGTTGCTTGACGGTTGTCAGCCCACTTTGAGGTCTGTGGATATAGAGGGAAAAATTGGATCGGTGTCGGTTAGAGTTCCCGGGTAGCTCAGTGGTAGAGCGTTGGTACGTTAAGCCAAAGGTCCCGGGTTCGATACCCGGCTCCGGAACAATTTTTCCCTCGAAATTATTCAGAATACTAGCATATTCAGCCAAAAAAATTAATGCAAAACCACCACTTCTATACTCAACATTAAAACCTGAAACAGTTTCTTCTCAGCCAGAGACCCAACCAATTCATTGTTCTCTTCCTGATCAGTCTCAGCATCATTCTTTCTTCACCCACTCTTTCCAACACAGCTTCATTTCTTGTTCTGTCTGTCCATTTCACACGCTCCATTCTTCTCCAATCCACATTTCAGAATTTTCTGGTCACTTTCCTTCAATTCGTCGTAATGTTCATGTTTCTGCCCCATACAATACCACACTCCATACAAAGCACTTCACTAGTCTCTTTCTTACTTCTTTTTCCAGAGGTCCGCAGATGTTCCTTTTTCTATTAAAAGCTTCCTTGGCCATTGCTATCCTCCATTTGACTTCCTGACAGCAGCTCATGCTACTTCATATAGTACACCTCAAGTATTTGAAGCTGTCCACTTGCTCTACTGTCTCATTTAGTATTCGCACGTTTACCTTCTTTATTTGTCTTCCGACAACCATCGCCTTCGTCTTGTTTGCATTTACCTTTATCCCATACTGCTCACAGCTGTCATTTAGCTCCAGTAATAGCGTATATTCATGTATTATTATTATTATTATTATTATTATTATTATTATTATTATTATTATTATTATTATTATTAAAGGCAAGATGGCCTACCGTTTGAATCAATATTTCAAAACCACTTGCCGCCATTGCGACAAAATTTCTGAACCAAGTTCCATCATTTAATTTGAAGTAATTCAGAATATTGTCTGCATGTTCAGGAGCGGCTTATAGAAATTACGTGTCCCCAGTCTTTTATTTTCCTGGGCGCCAAAAATACAGTATATAACTAACACCAATGCTCGCAACTGTTTCACTCAGGGATATGTTTGCGATTGAATGTTTGTGGGTGTGGAAACGCTTTCGAGATTTGTGTAAATGTTTGTAAGGCGCAGCAAACCTTTCCAAGAACATTTTTAATTTGTTTGTGGGGAATTGTGTTGAGAACGTTTTTGAGTAACTGTTGAAAAAATTTTGTATACTTGTTTACGGGGATTTGTATGAGCTGGGCCTTAGGCATGACCACAAATATACTTCAACGCAGCTACATAAATTGTGTAAACAATGAAATGCGCAGCATGATCAAAGGGATCCCGTTTGCTCTGATTCCGAACGACTGATATACACGGCACTTTGTTTGTTGCAATTTTCCACAAAGTAATTAGACACACAACTACTTTGCCTCCAGAAATTTGGCTTATTTACTTTTTATCTAATTTCATTCGACATATACTTCCTGGTATACTTTTCTGATATTCATTCATTCGTTCATAGTGTTCTGCCCAAGGACAGATCTTTCACTGCAAACACAGCATTCTCCAATCTTTCCTATTTTCTACCTTCCTCTTTGTCTCCACATATGATCCATATATCTTTATTGTATTGTATTGTATTTATTAACATTTCGTGGTATTCATAAGAGGCGCATCTAGAAAATAAGTTTCCCGATTTTTCCCCCTTGAAA
Organism: Periplaneta americana; assembly: GCF_040183065.1. Lineage (NCBI taxonomy): Eukaryota > Metazoa > Arthropoda > Insecta > Blattodea > Blattidae > Periplaneta > Periplaneta americana. The sequence goes on from NC_091122.1 coordinate 32,110,417, forward strand.
GTAAACGTAATTAGTCGTGTCAATTGCGCATGCGTAACAGATCTATGAGGTATCAATCATATGCCAGCCGGACAGGTCCTGCCTGGTGCCAGTAGCGTGGCAGCAGTGGTCCGAAATGGAAGTTCATTCCTTCTCCCGCCGCCTGCGAGGTTCGGTCGGTGATAAAGTTCTTTAATGCACAAAGCATTGCGCCAATTGAAATTCATCGGCAGCTCTGTCAGGTCTAAGGGCCGAACATCATGAGTAAGCAGATGGTGCGTCGCTGGTGTAGGCAGTTTTCCGAAGGACGTCGAAGTGTTCATGATGAGCGCAGTGGGCGACCGTCCCTCATCAATGATGATCGTGTTGAGCTGGTGCAGCAGTGCATCATGGAGAACCGTCGCTTCACGATTACGGAGCTGAGCAGCCATTTTCCGCAGATATCGCGATCCTTGTTGCATGAGATTATCACTAAGCACCTGCTGTTCAAAAAAGTGAATGCCAGGTGGGTGCCGAAAAACCTGACACCCGAACACAAAATGCAACTTTTAGGAGCAGCACTGACATTTCTGCAACGGTATCACGATGACGGCGCGAGTTCCTCGACAGGATCGTCACGGCGATGAGACTTGGATTTCGCACTTCACCCCGGAAACCAAGCAGCAGTCAATGCATTGGCGGCATAATGGATCTCCGGTCAGAACGAAATTCAAACAGACGCTGTCGGTACGGAAAGTGATGTGCACGGTGTTCTGGGACAGGAAGGGCATTCTCCTCATTGACTTCCTTCCAAGAGGTGAAACAGTGAACGCTGACCGTTACTGTGAAACACTGCGAAAATTGCGACGTGCCATTCAAAACAAGAGGCGTGGAATGCTTACTGCAGGTGTTGTGCTCTTCCATGACAATGCTCGTCCACATACGGCTCGGCGCACAGCAGCTGTTTTGACGGAATTTGGCTGGGAGTTGTTTGATCAGCCACCCTACAGTCCTGATCTTGCTCCCAGCGATTTTCACGTTATCTTGCACCTCAAGAAATTCCTGTCCTCCGGTGAGCGTTTTGGCAACGACGAAGAGCTGAAGACGTCTGTCAAACGCTGGTTCCATTCACAGGCGGCAGAGTTCTACGACAGAGGGATACAAAAGTTGATCCCAAGATACGACAAGTGTCTCAATTCTGATGGTGGCTATGTTGAAAAATAGCTGAAACATTGCTGTACCTGTTGCCAATAAATGTTTTCCTGAAAGTGTGTGTTCTTTTTTAAAAAAATAGGGAAACTTACTTTCTGGATGAGCCTCGTACATTGCTTCACAGCTAGTATATGGAACAAGTCAAAAAACTTAGTACTATTATAAAGTCTTAATTTATAGTCACAGTCTAGTTGAAATATATACAGACGAGGTTTACAATATATTCTACTATTACAACACAAAGTTTTAGTATCAATTTCATGAAGTGTTATTGAATGTCATGATTTCACCTACAGAACAGAAGGCGTGAGAAATTAGGTACTTCTTTAATGTGGCCCTAAATAATCTTATGTTTTGAGTTTCATTTTTTATATCGATAGGGAGGCTATTAAAATTTTTTACTGCCATATAATGCACCCCTTTTTGATAGCATGATAGACTTGCCGATGGAGTATGAAAGTCATTTTTTGACGTGTATTTATGCTATGAACTGTTGAATTAGTTACAAAGTTTTCACGATTACATAAGAGGAAGATTATTAATGCAAAGATATATTGACAAGCCATGGGCATTACTTGTAGTTTTTTTTAAATTGTCCTACAAGATTCCCTAGATTCGGCACATACTATTATTCTAATTACTCTTTTTTGTAATAGGATTATACTGTTACTATCTGTGAAATTTCCCCAGAATATTATTCCAAAACTCATTACCGAGTGGAAGTATGCAAAGTATATTGTTTTTAAGGTATTGATATTTACTATCTTTTACATAGATCTAATAGCAAAACATGCTGAATTTCGTTTGGGGGTAATTTGTTTAATATGATTTTTCCAATTTAACACATTATCGATTTTTAAGCCAAGAAATTTGGTTGTTGTTGTTGTTTCTAATAGGGATCTATTGTTAATTATTGCGCTAGAAATTTGCGAGGTCGAATTTGGACAGGATTTAAATTGAATTATGTTAGTTTTGTTACAATTTAATACTAATTTATTGACTGAGAACCAGTCACATATTTTGAAGAGAATTTCCTCTGTTGAAGATTGGATTGTGTTGGAGTTATGTCGTCTACCATCTGACATCTTTTTCTGCCCCGAACTCTTCTCCCGTTCACCATACCTTTCAGAAGGCAGTTTCTTCTCAACAATGACACGGCCATTTACTTTACCTCTTCCTAATCAGTTTCAACATCATTCTTTCTTCACCCACTCTTCCCAACACAGCTTTGTTTCTTATTCTGTCTGTCCACTTCAGACGTTCCATCCTTCTCCATATACACATTTCAAACGCTTCTAGTCGCTTCTCTTCACTTCGTCGTAATGTCAATGTTTCTGCCCCATACAATAATAATAATAATAATAATAATAATAATAATAATAATAATAATAATAATAATAATAATAAACCGTTGGAAACCGATCACTGTTACTGCTTGAATTTTTAGCCGAAAAGTCGCAGCGCAGAAGGCACCATCTGAGAAAATATTCATTTACCTTATCAATTCTCAGTCTGTAAGGCGTAATACACTAACGATGACTTGTATGAGTGTGTTGGTGGTTGAATGTGGTTTTGTAAAGGGATACTGAATCAACATGCAGGAGAAATGCAGCTGATGCAGGTTGCAAATTGTAAATACGATTCACATCTCTCTCTGTCACAACGTTCACACTTTCATGAAAACATAACCCTAACAAGAGTTTATTAACGCGGAAAAAGACCGGCTCCATTATGAAATTACAGAACTCAACCCGACTGTTTGTTAATTGTAGATAATGACGTGTGCGCATTAAAACCACGCAAGCTGTCATGCCCCATTCATTTGCGGCGTAACTTCCAAACAAGAAGTCCACGTCAGTTTGATTATTATTAATAGATATCGGTATTTGTTAATCAGGTAAGACAACTACGTTCGTTCATCACAGGTTGTAACTCTTGTGTTCTGAATATTAAAAATAAATTTAATGCAGAGTAATCAAACTCAAAAAAGCAATATCGTGCAAAATGAAAATACAAGATCCGATTTTATACGACTAGAGGAACCAAAGTGTTTCACAAGCACAGCTCTTAGCCATGGTACATACTTTGGTCCAAGGTTATATAATAAAATAATTGATAAATACCCAAATTTGGAAAATTTTAGTATCATAAATTTCAAAAATAGAGTTAGGAATTTAATTTAAAAATATATATTGATTTAATATGTATATGTATTTGTACGAGTTAATTTTTTTTAAATTGAAATTGTATTTTTAAAGTTAATTTATTCCTATAATTTTTTTCCTTGACCAACTTTGTGTCAAATAATTATATTATCTTTGTTTGTGTTAAGTATATGTTTAGATAACTCCCTGAGCACGAGTTTTTACTCCTTGAGGGAAGAAATAAGACTATGTTTTTGTACATGTTTTATTACTAACAATAAACAATAAACTATGGAAGTGCGAAGGTCATACTGAAGGTCATGAGTAGACAGTGGATGCGGGATGACTTAAGGAGAAGTGAAGTCGTTTCGTATCAGAGTATATGGCACGTGCCGCGCCGTCCGTCTTTTGTGTACCTGGCGAGTACAGCAGCGTACAAAACGAAGGAACCCCGATCTGTGTGCATCTGTGTTATCCTGCTCAAATATTTAGTACGCGTTGAATATGCTCTGCTGATCCATTCATAATGCCAAAACGTTAAATTCGCTCAGAGATACGAAATGCAATTAAGAAGTATGAAAGTGACATTTTATGTATTAACGAAAGACAATATCGTGTGTAAAGTATGTAAAATTGAAATAAAAACCAGAACAAATCAGGCTATAGAGAAACATTGCAACAGTACATCGCATAGGAAATGCGTTGAAATGAAATCTGAGGAACCATCATCATCATCATCATCATAATCATCATCGTCATCATTTAGTTGTGCGGGTCTAACGACACGTGCAACATAATACCCAGTACAAATATTCCTCTAAAGAAATTGAGTGATCCCCATTTTAGAGGTTTTCTTCAGAAATTCTCTCGATACAAAAACTGTTTAAGCGATAGGCGAAGACGATTCAGCTTCGACGACTTACGAGAATATATCGTCGTTTACTGCAACGCTGGTAATTGCATCAATGATGACGAGGACTGAACCTTGCAAGATATGTACTACAGTACGTTATTTTTCTTTTCCTTCCGACTGTACGGAGATACAGTAGCATGTTGACTTCGTCTGTTTACGTTTAAAACCTTCTGAGCCAATGGTCTGAATGAAAAAATAACATAGTAAATGTGCACTTACATTCAACGATAAGTCATCCCGCATCCACTGTCTAGTCATGAGCAACCCATTGTTATAAATCTTAATTGTTATTGGTTAGACAAACCAGGCACATCATCTTAATCTACAGACTTTTGTGTCACTTTTCAACATAGTCTCCATTTCTTTGCACACATTTTTCCCGCTGTTCTGTAAGTTTGAAAATTCCCGAAGACATTGACGCACTGCTTTCCGGATGTCCTCCAGCGACTCGTAGCGTTGGCCTCGCAGCTGCTCTTTTACAGAACCGAAAAGATGGTAATCGGAGGGTGCCAAGTAGGGACTGTAGGGGCATTGCGGAAGAGTTTCCCACTCAAATGTTCTGATTTTCTCCACGTTGACACGATCAGTGTGAGGCCACGCTTTATCGTGTTGCAGGATGATCTTCTTTCCAGGGCGTTTCTCGCGCAATGCACGACGGAGCTTCAAAACTGTCTGAATATAGCGGACAGCATTTATGGTCTATCCAGGTTCAAGAAATTCAACCAAAATCCATCCCAGAACTCATCAACTCTTTCCTTGTTGCGTTCCGTGAAGGCAGTTCGAGGGCGACCGCCACGAGACTCATCTTTGATGCTCGTGTTCACATTTCCGAATTGTTTCACCTAGCTCCTAACACTGCTGGCGCCCATGCACACATCTCCGTATGCAAGCTGAAGTCTGAGGTGAATTTCAGCAGCAGACTTTTCTTCTTTAACAAGGAATTTAATGATAGCACGTTGTCGAAACGAACCATCGTTGTAGACCATTTTGCAAACATTACCTGTGGTCACATGATAAAAGTTAATGATGTCACAATATGTCAGTACATAGTGTAAAGTCTGTAAACTATGATCATATAATCTTTTTTGGTACATTGTTGAAATTGAAATTATAGCAATGTGTTACTCATGAAGTCATGACTTCCAGTACGACCGTGGAAAAGAAATCGTACTAAATAAAGCCATCCAAATAATTGCGTTACTGTTAGATCTTTTCCTCTCGAGAATCAGAGGGAGAATAAAAATAATAGACCATTAGTCTGTAAAGTATCTCTGATTGAGGTTCTGGCTGATAAGCAGCATCTCACTTGAAATGTCAGAGGAAGAACAATTGAAGGGGTGAAAATGATATAGTCTTGAGCCATACAGACAGAATTTTACAGGAGAGCGTGTTAAAGGTTTAGAGACCAATACTATTAGTAAAGGTAGGAATTTATACCGGTTAGGTGTGCTTAGACTGTCGTTACGTCATGAATGACGAAGCCTGAGGTATGGCCAGCGTATAGGGAATTACAAGTATGGACACTTCGCGTCGTACCTTTGATGTAGCAGGACTAATTTCAATGACCCTTAAACTAACTTGAGCGTGCGATTCTGCTTTTTCCCTAGAGTTGGCGCTGACATCACACCAGCTAGCAGTCGACACAGCGGAATATAACATATATACAATTAATACATCTAGGTACATTATGTACTCAAATAAAATAAATTGGACCGATGAAATAATAAATCCGTCATTAACTGTAATATCTAGACTCTAGAGGTTTTTTTATAATGAGAGTTGAGACGTTGACACCAACAACAATTACAATCTGTAATGATTTGATAGCGCTGAAAATGGAAAAACAAAACTCCTATATTATATTGAATACAAATATTAAACGAATTTGATACATAATTTCATAATTATTATATTATTTTAAAATATAATTTATTATATAGGTCTACAAACATAAAAATAAATTATTATTACAACTAGTTTATCACTGAGAAACAAGGAGAAGCTGTTAACTTGAACTTATTTGAAGCAAAGCGTTACTGGATTAGCCTACAATAAGGTAGGCTATGTTTGGATCCTATATCCCACCTCTTATATTCAATTATTATCTTAGCGTGTGCTCGATTACACTAACCTCTAGCGCTTGAAAGTGGAACTAAACGCTGGCGCAAGAGAAACAAAACAGAAAAATTCGCTGAGTGTCCATTCTATATAATTCCTATTCGCTGGTATGGCGAGGTTACAACTGAAATGTGTTTTGTATCGCAGCAATTGAATGGGGATACGTTTCTCGTGCGTACAACGAATACTCTATGAATAGTTAAACTTGTAGTCTCTGTGAGTAAATTCCTATCTTTAACTACAGTATTAGATAGGGTATCTTAATTTCTTCGGCATATAGCGTACTTACGTTATTTGTTGAGTAATTTTTATATTATTTTAATATCATCTTCTTCATATGTGTAAGAAATGAACACGTACAGAAAACCGTTTTGGAGTGTTAAATAGACTTAGTTTTCTTTCCTTAACAAGACAATGAAGAATTTTTATGGTGAGCTTCAGGGGTCTAGTATTTGTAAGCATGATCAAATTCAACAGACAAAATCTGGTAACATTTTTTGCAATGTCGAGTTTTATGTTAAGTTTTCTTGTAGAGATCGCTCTTTGCCCGCGATCCTCGGGTACAACGATTGCCATGGTAACCGCTAGACCACCGAGAACAACTGAAGTTTACGTCAGACTATGTCAATATCCCTCTCGGGTATTGTGTGCGTAAAGGTTAAATGTCATTTGGCGGAACAGAAATTCCTGATACATTTATAAACTGAAACATGCGAATATAATTAATTGCAGTGCAAATCAAACTGATTCAAATGGTGAACCGAAGAGGTCAACCTCGCTTGTGCACACTGTGCTAGGCGCCATTCAGCGCTTTGATCGAAACGCTTTGATTTCTCATCCGACCAGGCTGATTCCTGGAAATGGGTTTCCATCACTGATGACATTTCCAGTGCAGGAATCACACTGTCGGCTCGCATGTTTTCTGTAATTGTGTACTTAGAATATTAATGTATAATGTACTGTACATACTTTTATTACACTGGAAACGAAAAGGAGTAAATGATCTTAAATACAGCTGTGATTTTAATATAAATAAATGAAATAATTATGTGCCATATCAAGAATACACCAACACGTAGAATTCGTCATTCATTTGTTCGGGGGAAAGGTATCGAATCCGAGCGTGCCAACCAGAGGTCTGCATCGGACGTTTTCGCTCGAGCGCCAAGTAGTTCATAGCATAATCCGATAGGTAGCGCACATGCATGATGGGTAAAATTGTCACGAGCGATAAATCGTCGAACGGTATAAGCCGAGCGTTAGACATTCGTTCTTGTTACAGTGATGAACTGTGTAGTAACATCATAGATGTTTATCATTTCAAAACTTTGCAGTGTTTAACTAACCTCGCCATAATACAACTACAAAACTTGCTTTAAAATGTAGTATAAATGTTGTGAATCATTTTTTTTTTTTCCACACAGGAGTGATTTTGTTTTTGCCACATCTGATAGATGTTATTGGATGTAAATGTAATTATTATAAACGGAGAACACAATCACGATAATGCAAGAACCGTATCAAGTTTTCTAGTAATAATAATAATAATAATAATAATAATAATAATAATAATAATAATCTCTAATAATTAGTGTATCAATCTTTGCGTCTGTAACATTTGTGCAGCATGATTATTCGTTTTATTATATTTTCTGTGACGTTATCTCTGTACTAATATTGTTATTAATCTACTGCTATATCAATAATATTTTGTAAAACGTTTCTACATTGTTGCAGTATATAGGCGGAACACTATGTATGGACCTAACATATTATATATGTGGTAAATCAAATATTGAATAATTATTTATTAGCAATAATAACTGTATATCGAAGTTTTTCATACTATTTTATTTATAACTTCATGTTCCTGTTTTGGTACGTTCCATTGACTGTTCCATTAAACGTTTGTCATAAACGCAGAAAATAAAGCCTTATTTTTACCGTGTGAGCAAAACATATGTGTATCTTATCTGACGCTTTCCATACAAGATAAGAGATGTCGGAGAGATGACCTTGTACTGTGCTTCTATTTATTACGAGCGTATCACGACCGATCGTGTCTCACTCGAGGGTGCGACACTCGACCGAGTTCAAGCGAGCGATTTAACTCCAATGCAGCACTCTGGTACCAACGCTCTACCGACTGAGCTGCCCAGGAAATCTGCCAGGCCCAGGCTCAATTATTCCCTTTATATCCACATACCTCAAGTGGGCTGACGAGACGCCAGAGACCCAGCATTCAGCGCACACGTATGTGACTTAAATTTATGGTTTCCTGTTAACGAAAAGTGACGTGTAAGGTCCCGGGCTCGATATCCGGCCCCGGAACAATTTTTCCCTTGAAATTACAGTCAACTTCGGACATAGTGAACCTTTGCGGACTTGCATATTTAGTTTACTATATCCGAGGTTCACTAAATCCGAAATGTCTCTCCCATAACCTTAAATGACAGGAATGAATGAAGTTGTGAACAAGAAAATAAAATACTATACAGTAATTAAAATATTTTATTTTATGGAATGAATTACACTGGATACTGGGTGTTCAGTTCAAAGTGTGTCATGGCTCGCTATATGCCGTCATATGGCTAGTCGATGAGCCTAGAGAATTCAATCTTCCTACATTTCCGTAGAGGTGTATTACCAATGAGTCAGAGAAGTTGCATAGCGAGTACGGCGTTCATTCTGAAGAGTACTTACTGATATGTACGGCAACGCCGGTAGTGGCAGGAATGTGAACTGTTTGAAAACATGTAATGAGGTGGGTTTTTTTTCTTACTGTCAGGATATGGGGAGAGGTTAAGACGATTTCTTACGTATTTGATGACATTAACTTGGACGGTCAACATGGACACGGAGCATTTGATTTGTGTTGTGGAATGTTGCTGTACGCAACCGATAACAAATACCCTGCGTACGACTTGGCCGCGCAAAACACAGTTCGAAAGAGGTTATGGTAGCACACACACCGTACAGGCCGCCATCTGTTGCTACGAAGTTCAAATTATACCGTACACGTTCTCAAGTTGAGATTGAACGTCTTGATTAATAGGCAACTTCTCTGATATAAAAGCTGAAACTCGCTTCTAATCGCTGACTCACAACAGTGACGTCATGACACACTTTGAAATGAACACCCAGTACTCTAACTCACAGTTGATTTACTTAAAATATGCTGTCGACCCACATCCGCTTGCGAAAGACCACGTTCAATGTCACTTACAATATTCGCCTTATCTTCCAAAGAAAACACTCTTTACGCTTCGACATTTCTATACAGTACATTCACTGTTCGAACACTAGAAACAGACTGATCAGGTAGACATGACAAACGCTGTTATGGTGTGATTGCCTTGGAATTTCCCGTGTCACTTAATGGAAACTGGAAAGGGGTTGGAGTTTGAAAGCCATCGGAATCTTACCTTCATTTATGCTCTGAACATAATAAGGCAATTTAATAAAATAAGGCAATTTCATTTGCCGTTGTCTCGATGCTATCCGTCATAATGGAAATGTTTCTGAGAGCAAAAGGCAACTCTTTGACGTTGGAGGATTAGAAATAACAGTATAGTAATGTGCCTGAGAACAGAATGGCAACCCTTGGATGGTGGAGTGAGGCAAGGTCGTCAAGTGTTGCCTGGATTTACAGTTCAGCTCATTGTCTAGGAATCACTAATCCTACCTTTGTCCTTTGACTAAAGGAGTAAGAAACTTAGAATGTTGTTCTCAACACGTTCTTTTAATTTTATACAAGAAAGTTTGATTTTAATAAGAATTTGTCAGGATACAACTCTTGTAACTTCAATTTTTAAGGTTCACTATAACCGAAGCGAGGGTTCACTATAAACGGAAATATTAATGTGCTTTTTAATGTATGCGGGTCCAGACCAACGATTTAGGTTCACTATAGCCGAATGTTCACTATAACCGGGTTCACTATATCCAGAATTGACTGTATTCAAGTCAGCTTCACAGAGAGCTATACCTGAAAGCCAGATTTGTATAGTACAGTTGTGTTGTTTGAATGTTTTATTTTTGTTTCGCTCTACAAATGGAGAGTATGGGTTCTTCATTAGAAGTGGCATTGCACTTCATTAGTCCCACTTCACAAAAAATTTTTCATTATGGTGCACTCAAAATGTACCATACGTATCTATAATCGATTTAGTTTTGCAGAACTTGCGATTGCAAATGAAACAATCCCGGTCGGGGCAAGTTACCTGGTTGAAGTTTTTTCCGGGGTTATCCCTAAACCCAATATGAGCAAATGCTGGGTAACTTTCGGTGTTGGACACCGGACTCATTTCACCGGCATTATCACCATCTCATTCAGACGCTAAATAACCTAAGCTGTTGATAAAGCGTCGTAAAATAACCTACCAAAAAAAATTAAACAACTGGTCGCACAGGTCTGTACCTGCTTCCATGACGAAACATTACTGAGAGAGGCCACGCGGAACGATTAATTTTACGTACACGCAAATTCCACGCCCTCGTGCCAGCAGCGAGGGGAGGTGACGTCATTGGTTCATAGTCTAACTACTAACAAGATTAGCATTCGGCTGTGGTTCATTAACATATTATGATACTGGCCCCCTATACCAAAGCGGTTACAAAATTGCAGCTCAATCCCTCTAATTCAGACGCAGGCTCACATAAATGTCCCTATACAGCCTCCGTAGCTTAAAATACCCGTTAAAAGAACTACACTGCTCCATCGATTTAGTAAAATAGTTTTAGGCTATATAAAGCAGAAAACAGTACAACGTTGTCTGTTGTTGTAACGAGAATCCACGCCCGTGTTAAATCTGAGTATATATTATTCAACGTCTTGTAAAGGGCATAAATGTTAAGGAAATTGCAGGAGAAAGTACTGTAAGATAATATTTATTTATTTGTTTATTTATTTATTTATTTATTTATTTATTTATTTATTTATTTAATTTCTCTCTATTTATTTAATCCTTTATTCATTGATTTATTTATTTTTTTATTTATTTCTTCATTAATTAATTAATTCATTCTCTCATTCATTCAATCCTTCATTCACTCATTTTCTTCCTTATACAGTATATACAGGGTGTATCTATATATGTGCCCATAAATGTGGGGACGTATTCCTGACACCAAAACATAACAAAAAGTTCATATGAACATGGGTCCGCAAACCCTTCGTTAGGGAGTTATGAAAGGAATTTCCTGCAGTGATCCCTGATTATGTAATTCACCTCAAACTTACATTTTCCCCACTTTCTTCATTACAGTTAGTCATGACATTTGTCTTATTTTGTCTGATTGCCTTTTGGTGTATTGTTAGTGTAAAAATCTAAAATTCTTGGTGTATTCAACACCTGTACCTAATATGGATGTTCTGAGGGAGCGTATCCAAAACGGATACTTTTCGATAGCAGGTAAAATTCATGTTCTGGGAATAATAAGTTAATTAAGTAGTAAAATATCGCTGCAATCGATATCTATTGGCAATAAATTTGAATAAGGAACAAAAAAAGTTTCTTTCCCAGGCGGGATTCGAACAACGAAAGTCTTAGTTACCAGTCTATCGTGCTCTGGAGTGAACAAGGCTCGAAATCAGCTACAAGGGTCGGTCCGGTTTTTTTCCCCCCCACTACTGTACAATGTTCACTTTAACGCATCACTCTCTAATAAGTGAAATGGTTGACTCTGGACTAGTAAGCGGAGATCGATATGTTTCCGGTCGAAAGGAAATGGAAAAGAGCGGTTCATATGTACGAGTTCAATTCCTCTCTCTGGCAGCAATTACAGGCCAATATTATGTTAGTCCCACGCATACGACAAGAACGTAATGTAACACTGCTCTCGTATCAATACCGCATTTCGCTGTTTGCTGTATAATATTGGTGAACCACAGGCTAGTATCGTTCTCGGGGTATATTACAGTTTCTGGACATCTAAAGGACAACACAAATTCTTTCAATGATTTATTTTCATAATACACTGCACTCAGTGGTGGTTCCTAGAGGGAGGGAATGGAGGAACATCCTCCTTACATTTTTTTTTCTTTTGAAAGTAAATAACAAATAAAATATGTGCCTTGAAATTCGAGGAAGATTCGATAATTTTTAAGTTCACAGCTATAAGAAAACCTCGGTTGATAGAGTTTTAAACGACGCGCGCTCATGTGCTGTAGAAAACTGTGAGAAAGATGCGAGATGGTTTGTGCGGAGGAAAGTCAATCCATTCCTCCTTTACTGCAGGTAACACACATAGACAACGTCGCACTAGCGGCAAGAGAAAGAAGCAGTTTTAAAGCAAGTGAATGAACGGAGAGGGAAGAGATCCTCCTCTGATTCAGCGCATGGGCGAGAAATAGTGTAGCAGATAGAAACCGATTGGTCGTGCATCGAGCTAGCTTGTTACCCCTGCCATCTAACGATGTTGCATTCAACCAGACTGTAACACATCTAGGAAGAGGCACAAAAACAGTTTTAACGCAAAGTTATGAAAGACATCACATAAACTTTTTTTTAAATTATAAATCAAAATATATTCTTCATTGCACTTTGTATAGGCTACTATTCATGGTTTGAAATTTTCGAGGATATCTGAAAGTTGAAGTTGGGTTTATATAAAACAAAGAGGAAGTAGCTCTACATTAGTATCGCAGATCTTTTTGGCCCCTGAAAATCACTTCTATTCATTGTTTACTATACAGGGCAACAACCAAGTTGTCAGTTTTGTACAAATGTATTTGAAATTGAAAGTACTCCAAACTACATTATTTGCAATATAAAAAAATTAATCGGCCACCGGCAGCTTTGAACAATAATGGTAGTATGACTTTACAAGAACTGACATTCTTCAAAAGCATGTGATACTGAACTTGTAAAATATACATTTCGCAATGTACATGTGGCAACACAGGCCACGTGGGTGGGTGCAGTGTTCTCACCTTCCTAACAGATTATTTCCCATTCCCATTTCCGTAAAACGGTTCCGGTTATGTGTTAGCTAGTCTCTTCCAATACGTGTGATGCTGTAGTGTTCGCGAAAAATGCTGCGAGGTTGTGAATTTCCTTGTAATTGTTAATTTGTGCAATTATTCAATAATGAATGGAAGTGAAAACATATTATATATTGGACAATTTAGGAAACTCAGTTTACAAGAACAGATTAGGCTACTGCTATACAAAAGGGAAGGCCAACCCCAACACTACCTGGTTTTACATACAGTACATGCATGTAGGCCAATTTGTAGCATGTTTCATTCAAGAAGGTATCATTTTATGCTGTTAACTTCTTTCCTTCTCTTAAGAAATATGCAGGAGCCGCCACTGACTGCTCTCTTAAACCGACTGAGCATATTGGAAATTCAATCAATGGTTTTCCCAAAACAAGCTACGAAATGTTTCATATAAAACAATTTTTTCTAGAAAAGGAAACAAATTTGGATTGAACTTTTTTTGTATGAAATATCTCAAAGAATAACCCCCTGAAATTAATGACATTACTTACGGTTCATCCGTATATCTTTCCTTACACTGCATTGGCTTGTAAGTCGATACAAAAGAACAGATAAAACAACAAAAAACAAAAAAAGAAGTATGTTCTCAATAGAGTGCTGCATTGGAGTTAAATCGCTCGCTTGAACTCGGTCGAGTGTCGCACCCTCGAGTGAGATACGATCGGTCGTGATAGGCTCGTAATAAGTAGAAGCACAGTACAAGGTCATCTCACCGACATGTCTTATCTTGTATGGAAGGCGTCAGATAAGATACACATATGTTTTGCTCACACGGTAAAAATAAGGCTTTATTTTCTGCGTTTATAACAAACGTTTAATGGAACAGTCAATGGAACGTACCAAAACAGGAACATGAAGTTATAAATAAAATAGTATGAAAAACTTCGCATACAGTTATTATTGCTAATTAATAATTATTCAATATTTAATTTACTATTATATAATATGTTAGGTCCCTACATAGTGTTCCGCCTATATACTGCGACAATGTAGAAACATTTTACAAAATATTATTTATATAGCAGTAGATTAATAACAATATTAGTACAGAGATAACGTCACAAAAAAAATATATATAATAAAACGAATAATCATGCTGCACAACTGTTATAGACGCAAAGATTGATACACTAATTATTAGAGATTATTATTATTATTATTATTATTATTATTATTATTACTACTACTACTAGAAAACTTGATACGGTTCTTGCATTATCGTGATTGTGTTCTCCGTTTATAATAATTATATTTACATCCAATAACATCTATCAGATGTGGCAAAAACAAAATCACTCCTGTGTGGGAAAGAAAAAAAATACATTTACCTACAACATTTATATTACATTTTAAAGCAAGTTTTGTAGTTGTACTATGGAGAGGTTAGTTAAACACTGCCAGGCTTTGAAATGATAAACATCTATGATGTTACTACACAGTTCATCACTGTAACAAGAACGAATGTCTAACGCTCGGCTTATACCGTTCGAGGACTTATCGCTCGTGACAATTTTACCCATCATGCATGTGCGCTACCTTTCGGATTATGCTATGAACTACTTGGCGCTCGAGCGAAAACGTCCGATGCAGACCTCTGGTTCCCAAGCAGCAAGTGTTTGTAACAAAGCTATTAACTAGATAAACATTAGCCATTTGCTTTGTTTCGAGCGACAAATATTAATGGAAGGTCAGAAAATGGTTGACTACATTTGTACCACAGTAATGGCAGAATTAATTGGTGCAATACAAATGACGAAGCTGTTACCGATCAGAGTTACAGGAAAATTCGGATTCTGGTCCAGTAACATTAAATTAAGCGGCGTAAGCTCCGCCAACGAACACAATTTAAATTAATACAATCGCTTAAAACAAACCAATATACAAGAGATGCTGTAATGGATTCTACATTTAAATTAACCCCACACCGTAATGTCACCTATGCTATGAAGGACAACGCAATGAAACTGAAACTAAAATTAATTCGATCATTTAAATGATGGTTTGCTGTATATGTGACCTCGTAGCAAGGTTAGTCTAGATGAGCATCTGAAGAGCAACACAATAAATGAAGCGGTGCGATCAATCATTTACACAAGTTTCGAAAAAAAAATTGCAAAAACGTTTTTTTATTTCTTTCCTAATTGTTATTTTTTTGCACGTAATATTTCTGGTTGTTTCAGAGATCAAGACAAAGTAGTATAGCAATTTTTGAAATCGTAACACTTGTGGAAATATCCAAAATTTAATTTCAAATTTGGAAAAAATCAATGCCCAGAAGTGAACTTCAACAGTTATTGACTTCATCGCTTCAAATAGTGATCCTGTAAAGTCGGGATCAGCTTACTTAATACCCTAAGGGTCATACCTAACCATTTCTCCCCTATTACTACATATGCTAGTGCATTATAGTGAATTTCTAGATGTCAGGTTGAATTTTCTTTTATCAACTTTGTTTCGAATTTCGAATATTGACAAATACGACAACTGGCAGTTATTTTCTAACTGTTATGTTGGCAGCAATAATTTTGGTTTGCAATAGAAGAACTCTGATGAAATGAAAGTAACTAGGCTTGTGAAATTTCAACGTAATTAATTTATCAGTAATACCGATACTAACATTAATATCAATACGTAATTCAGTTGTGTTTCGCTGTGATTCCAATTCAACACTATATTCAGGTAAATCTAATTAAATAAAATATAACTTATAGATCTACTTGATATGAAACATACAGAGTGATTCACAAGGAATTACCGTCCTTTACGGAGTTTATTTCCGAAGACATTCTGACCAAAAAATGTCATAAACATGGTCAATATTTACAGAGTTACGTTTCGTTATTGGAACGCATTGCTGTGAACGCGTGATCTTGGTCAGCGTGCAGTCAGCAGCCAGCGCGAGCGCTACGGAAATCAAAGGTAGCCGTATGCAGTTACGCAGAGCGACGAGTGCCGTTCACAAGCGTGCGGCCAAGTGTACTCAAACGAACGGTGTGTTTTGTAATAATTGTTGTGATAAGTGCGTAAGAATAATGTAATTTTCTAGTTAAAATTAGAAAAAGATGTCTGTACGAAGCAACTAAGGAGTTCACAGCACATTTTTAGCTTCATAATACTTGCCAATTAAAAAGAAATGATACTTCTGAATGGTTCATTCTCTATTTGTATTATTCTTTTACCTTCAAACTAAAGAAAAAACGTATTTTACAAACAACTTTAAATTAGTGTAACTCTGAAATATTGAGAATAGGAACTATGTTTATATGACATTTTTGCTCAAAATGTCTTCAGAAATAAGCTCTGTAAAGAACGGTAAATCCTTGTGAACCACTCTGTATACGTGGCTAATGGACAGAAATATATTTCTTAGTGTTCAGATTTTTATTAAAATGTCCAAGAGAGGAAATAGCATGGTAGCGACTTACGAGTATGTACCGGCATTTTAAGTAGGATATACATTGCAAGGAAGTATTCTGTTTTCGGAATTCGTGCTAATCATTTCATGTGATCAAATACAATAGATTTTTAGGTTAGGTCTCGTGAATCGTAAACTGTTTAGTCAAAGCAATTAATTTCACAGGAACTGTTATTTATACGTTTTAGTAATACGCCGAGGAACATGCGCAGCTTGAATAATTTCCTGGATATTCTTCATATTCTCCGCAAATTCAACAACTACCCAAATACCAGCAGTTTTCCTCATGTCCATGAGATCATGAACAAAAGTCAAAGCAATTATTTCAATATATCAAAATTCAGAAGTACCAGTACGTTTTCGACAAGTTTTGGGATACAAAGAGGTTTACATTTCACAGAGTGCAATCTCGTTAGAAGTTGAAAGTGTCCAGTTGCACCCAACTGATGTTGAAGCTAAGAGGTCAGGGCCCTGCGCCACGTGAGGTCACCATGGTTCAGTGGGACGTGACGCAGATTCAAACACTTTGGGGTGTGTCCGTAATCCCCAAGCTACTTGTCGAGGACGGTCAGCTGTGCGAACGATCCTTGGGGATTGGGTTTAACTCTTGATAATGTTGATCTTGCACTAATCTTCTCTCAAGTTCGAGCGCCTCTAGAAAAAGACTCTTGTACGAAACATAGTTCCTAATTAAATTATATTCTAAATTCGGGTTCCTCTGCAGGAGAGTTCGACGGTTAGTTTGTTGTCAAGCAATAGTTTTAACAAAGTTTCTTAAAACGATAGCAACTTAAACTATTTTAAACCTGTGAATTAATTAAACTTTCGATTTAATTCTTGTAACACTTGGAAAGTTGGTTCTCTTTACTCATTGAATATATTACACAATTTCAGCTTTTATTATCGGATAGAATGCAAAATAGATTATTTCAGTCCACTAAATTAATAACAGCATAACTTAAAACTTAAGTAATTTCAAAGCATTAAATTAAAGTTTTGGTTCTATTGTTGATTGTCTTTTAATGTAGGATTTTTATTTAACTAACATTTTGGTTCAATTGTGGTCAGCTTGCAATTTGACCATTTACATTTCCGTCGACTTCGAAATAAAGTTACGATAGAAGTTTACTTTCGTCAAAGTGTCGACTGTGAATAGGAAAATGGCGACTTTGTATAGTCCAGGTCAACTAAACCCAACCATTGTTCCCCCATTACTACATATGAAGGGTTCAGAGCCATAGTGGGCCAAGCGCCATTTATTAAAAACGGAGAAAGCAAGGGTTAAAGTTAAGTGAATATCTTAGTTTAATGAAGATTGACATATCATTTAGTTTGAATGTGTATACTTTATATTACTGGCTATATGTTTCCATTGAATTATGGTGATAACTTCATTTTAAACCTTGTTTTCTACGGTTTTAGTAAATGGCTCTTGGCCCACTATGGTTCTGAACCCTTCATATACTAGTAGATTGTGGTGATTTTCTAGTTTGCAGGTTGAATTTTCTTTTGCAAACTTCGTTTCGAATTTCGATACTGACAAATACTACAAATGGTAGTGATTTTGTAACTGTTCTGTTGGCAGCTGAGACAGACGTGGAGTGCCATGAAATTAAAATTGTACTAGATTTCTGAGCCGGTTACTGGAAGCTAGTGAAATATGAACATACTAATAATTATAATTAATTAATATCAGTATTAATATCAGGAACATTAAATCCAGATGTTTGAGATGGGCAGGACATATAGCACGTATGGGCGAATCCAGAAATGCATATAGAGTGTTAGTTGGGAGGCCGGAGCGAAAAAGACCTTTGGAGAGGCCGAGACGTAGATGGGAAGATAATATTAAAATTGATTTGAGGGAGGTGGGATATGATGGTAGAGACTGGATTAATCTTGTTCAGGATAGGGACCAATGGCGGGCTTATGTGAGAGCAGCAATGATCCTCCGCGTTCCTTAAAAACCAGTAAGTATTAATATTAATGCATAATAGTTATTTTATGTGTTACGTTTTGGTTACAATTCAAAACTATAGTCAGGTAAGTGTAAATAAATATAATATACTTGGGTATGGTAATCCAGGTAGGTAATCGACAGAAATACCATTCCACACTTTAATGAATTTCTTTCGTGTTTAGATTTTTATTACAATAATATCAAATAGAGGAAAAAGCATGGCAGCGTCTTCACCAAGAAAGCGTAAAGTGTGCTGGGAGAGTGGGGATAACTTCCCCTACTGGCGTTCTGTTCTTTCAGATTTAACCGAAAGAAGATAATGAAGAAGGAATTATGCTCACGGAGACGGAAATTATAACTAGAACAGCAAAATTATTAGGAGTAAGTATTCTTAAGCATACATTTCATGGTGGTATTCGGTTTTCGGAGTTAGTACTAATAATTTCATGTGGTCAAACAAAATACATTTTTAGGTTAGGTCTCTGAATCAATTGTTTAGTCAAACAAATGACTTTCATATTGTCAGACAAAATACCTAACATGTTGATCCCTTTCTCGTATAGTTTTCCTACGAAAATTTATAACAAATTATTGAACTATTTAGAATAACCTTGTAACATAAAGGTAAAGTACGCTAAGTAAATAAGTTATTCAGAACGTAGGATCGTGATTCTACTTCATATGATATCTGGTAACAGTTGGCAACACTGAAGAGACGGAATATTTTCTGTTTAGGAACTGTTCTTACGTGACCCTAACTATACTTTGGTCCAAAGTCTCATTTCTGAATACGACCCTTAGTGACTTACATTACACATGGTAACACGGAAGAAGGAAGAAGGGAATGGGAAGAGAAATAATTAAAAGATACTCAAGAGCACGTTCTTGCAAGGAAATTCGGGGCCGTGGGAAGATATCTATGTGAACTCCAAGCCTGTTGGTCACTTGACTCACTCCGTTTTCAACAGTTTCGTTGAAGGAATCGACGACAATTTTAAGCGGAAAAGTCGAAAATAGACGTATCCTAATATCCACCACAAACACTGACCTAATACCCTAAAAGTAATCGTCAATATAATATTTTTAAATTTAGTAAATTCCATATTCAACAGTACAGGATCCAATGCAGTGGCGGCTGATTGACTGAGGCAAGTGAGGTCAGGCCTCAATCACTTCGCTTAACTGAAATCAAATTTTGTGTTTTATATAATGTATTAGTTATTTGAATGAAGAAAATATCGCTGTAGAAGCATTTGAAAACCTGTTTTGTAGTAAAATTTGTTCCAGAGGCCAGGATCGCTCGTGCCAAGTCTGACTTCCGCATTTCGTATGTTTTCCGGGCTTTGAGGTTGCGCTTGAAACGTTGTAGCTGAGGCACAATTCGTCTGGCATCGTGGTCTGGTCAGCTTTCACTCCTCCCATCCATGGACCGGTCTCAAGGGTAGAGTGGGGTGGGAATAGCAGTGGTGACTTATCTTCCGAAATAGGCCATAAATAATAAAAATTCCAGCTCTTTGGCGGGCAGAGACCCACACTATTCTCTCCCTTTATGACTTAGTTTATGGCTTAAGCGGGAGTGTTGTACTATTGTACTTCGTAGTACAGTAGTGAATCTGGGCCAATGTATTTCGGGAAAATATAAACAGAAGCAAAAGCGAGAAATAATGCTGATCTAGTTAATTCATTGTTAGAGTGTCCTTTTTCGAGAAAAAATAATATTGAAAGAAAGGAAGTTTTAAATAAAGAGAGAGCCTACCGAGATACCTACGACATAGCTGACAATTTTTCTGACATAATTTTAAAACGAGAGTTTCTATTGCATCCTGGTATGGGCAACATAAATGGTTAAGTGGTAATGTGGCGCAAAATAAAATTTTCTGTTGGCCTCGTTTGTTGCTGTCAAAGAAAGAAAGAAAGAAAGAAAGAAAGAAAGAAAGAAAGAAAGAAAGAAAGAAAGAAAGAAAGAAAGAAAGAAAGAAAGAAAGAAAGAAAAAAGAAATAAATAAATAAAGAAAGAAAGGATCTACCGAGATACCTGCTTGATGTCATAAGATGTCATAAGGTCACACACGTGGGTATTCTTATCTCTATTGGCTAGCTCTCACAGCACAAACCATAACATTGATACAGACATATTGATACTACCCTAGTTACAAAATTAGATCACAGTTAATCTCCTGGTCTTTTAATCTCTTCATACAGGAAATAACATATGCAGGAGAGCGCATGGTTTTTAAACTGACGTTATAACGGTAATATTATTTATCTACTTCGTTCCAATAGATGACGCAATAGTAAGCACATTCCTTTCACGGTTGATCTCCTGGTTGGAGAACTGTACGACATCTCTGACAATTTTTCTGACAGATAATCTTAAAACGCGAGTTTCTATTGCATCCTGGTATGGGCAAAATAAATGGTTAAGTGGTAATGTGGTGCAAAATAAACTTCTCTGTTGGCCTTGTTTGTTGCTGTCATAGAAAAGAAAGAAAGAAAGAAAGAAAGAAAGAAAGAAAGAAAGAAAGAAAGAAAGAAAGAAAGAAAGAAAGAAAGGGGAATTTCAACACACTGTAACAATCACAGCATAACAGCTTATTTGATGAGTGAAATTATTATTTTCATTAATAATAACAATAATAATAAAGTAATAATGATATTAATAATATAATACCAATAATAATTAATACCATGAATAAACATTTCCTATCGGAAGCACTTAAACTAGTTGCATCTGGCCTCACCGAGGATTTCGATTACCGGCCGCTACTGATCCAATGACGAAAATTTAGCCAAGATGAACAGTGAACTTTCTAGCTTCTGGAAGGTAGAACTTCCTCGATGACTCAATTTGATAATTAGTTGATTAGGTAGTGGGACACAAACAGGAGTTTTCCGTATTTATTTTAGTTGTAAGTAGGGTAATAAAACACAGACGGCTTTGCCATGAATGTACTTGTCGTTTTAAATGTTATCACACTCTCCTCGGAAGATGATAATCCGATTCCTGTAACTTAGGCGTAGACTGCACGGAGACAAAGACGTTTTATTTCCGGTGTAAATACGAAATAATTGTATCATTTCTATTTAACTGAGCCATATCACAGTTCAATGAACGATTGGAAGCAGAGACCTGTTATGTATTTCCGACTAGTTACGAGAAATCAGGTACTTAACCTCAGCTAATATCCTACGTTACATTATAATTATGGAGTTTCGTGCTGTTTACTTAATAATGTAAATTGTAAATCAATATCACAAGTCTAACAGACTCAAATTATAAGTTGTAGGATGCTCTGTGTATTTTTAAAAAGCATGAATAACATTTCCTAAAAAAATGGAAAATAAAACTTTTAATGGAAACTCTTTTCTTAGCTAATCCCCTTATTGATTATTTGCCAGAAGTTTTAAAATTCAACACTCCAGTGAAGAGAAAGTGAGACAGGACGATAATTATAGTGCTGGAGGGATAGAATAGATGAATAAACATAAACAGACCTGAAAAATGATCGAAAACTTTGGTTATCAGAAGCTATATGAAAGCATTTTTGAAGCGTTACTATTACACTGAACAACAAGAATTTTGCTCCGACTTAAAACAATGTGTCCCTTATAGCTTGATGTGCGCTAAATCCGAAAATGCATCTCTTTTCTTCGTATAACGTAAGGTTTCTAAGATATACAGGGACATCATTTTATTTTTACTAACATTTCTAATATTAGCCTGGCTATACCTTCGGATTAACGTACCCCCTTCCACGACTGGAGTTCGATGACATTGGCATAAAATACAAACAAATCACTTTACTAGGTATAGGAGGGAAGAAAAGTAGTTCATCCATTTACGTAAACTAGGAAATATCGCAATTTTGAGTTTGATAATTTTCATTAGGTTTTTGTTTAATCAAAATACAGTACAGTATTAACAATAAGAGTTTTTAC
Organism: Periplaneta americana; assembly: GCF_040183065.1. Taxonomy (NCBI): domain Eukaryota; kingdom Metazoa; phylum Arthropoda; class Insecta; order Blattodea; family Blattidae; genus Periplaneta; species Periplaneta americana. The sequence continues at coordinate 32,133,082 of NC_091122.1, forward strand.
TCACGAACTGAGCTATCCATGCGGACGTATTCATTATGCACTGTATATTATACTGTCTACAGCACATTAGAGTACAATATAGAGAATTAAGTTAAATTGAAAAATAATCATAATATGGATATTTAAACACTTTTTGAAAATGGTGGACGTTCATTTCGATACAGGCTTCCGTTATAATGTGCATATTATCGCACTATAGACTATTGTACCTAATTCCAAATACTAGTTTCGCCTTCGTACGAGTAACTCATGTTGAAATAATTCTGTACATATTCTATAAAATAGTACGTACCTTACGTACTGTAAATTCAATCTTCACTTCTGCTCAATCTGAAAATATAAAATTACTTAGACATGCTATCTACTGTCCGTCCAAGTGGTTTTGTCGCAGAGTCGTAGAAAGGGGGGAAATCACGTAACGAGGACCTTTTATTTAAGTTATATTAAATATTTGTATAATATTACGTAGACATCCAATTCCTAACAGAAATTAATGTTGTCAGAAAAGAGCTAAGACAGCCTAGCTACTAGCCTTTACAGAGGGGCGAGCAGGGTGGGGAAAACCAGGATGCGATGTAGACAAACGGACGACAGTACCTGTGCGAAAATATGATTCAATATTGAAAGCTCTTTCGTCATTGGAAAAGGCGAACATATTTCTGGAACGTACTATACTCAGTAACTCATACGCGGCCTTGGTTCTCTGCGGAGAACGGTTGGAAGTTTACTAGTAGAGGAAGTGGGAATGAAGTACTCGTACATTAAAAAACTCAGCTACAATAAAAATTGAAGTAAAAATAAAATGATGTCCTTGTACTATGATTTCACTTTTCGATAAGCGCTCCCCCAGGAAACATCTGGCGCGGGTTGGGGGTATAAACCAAAACAAAAGCTAATGTATTTTATGAGTTTATGACTTATTTACGGTTTATTACGGTTGTTGTCATGTTATTTTGTACTTCTAATAAATAAACAGATATTGGTCCCTTCTATTAAGTAAATTTCATAACAGTTCAAAGTGTATGCAATGAACAAACAAGGGTGTGGTTTTCAGTAAGGAAATGAGAAATTCTTCTTTGTGATTAATATATCCAGAAATATTTGTACTTTAAAGCAATGTTGTTTTAATTCATCTTACATTTTTATCTAGAATTAAGATCTCACTCCGATCAAACTATTTAACCAATTTCAATGTACTTTTCAACATTTATTCACTCTATTAAGCCCAGTTCTCATGGTGCTTATTTCGTTGCGTGTTTTCTTCCTGACCAGCAAGCTTGGTATATATATATATATATATATATATATATTACACCGTCATATTACTAGTAAAGCCGATTAAGTCCACTTTTTGTGTAAAATAAGTTAAGTACAGTCCCCGATTTGTCTTTCCGTACTCTGTATTCTACTAAAATGGACTAAGTCCGAAATGTTGCATGCAGACAACAAACCAATTACTTTACTTGAAGAATGTATTACAATTTTTCGTATATTAGTAAAGTTTTAATTCCTGTTTTTATAAAACTTGCATTACTGGTCTTAACTGATTTTACTAGTAATAGGACAATAAATAAATTGTACGTTGGTAAGTGAGTGATAGCTACAGTATATGACCAAATGTCAATGCTGTCATTCAACATTGCAACGCACTCCAGCCAAATAAACAAATATAAAAATAAATAAAAAATAAAAAAATACACAATACGCGTACTGCAGTTTAAAGAGAACTGGAACATGGCACAATATAAACCCGTGAAGAAATTCTATTCCCAAAGGAAATGGGAATGTGATTATTTTGTTGCTGAAAACGAAAGAATTGCTTGTTTACTGTATCCCTTCCAATTTATTTCTACTCGTCATTTCAATATTAAACCACATTCCAACAAAGCCCATATTAAGAATTATGGAATGCACAAACTTTCGGGTAAGTTCATTATTACGAACTGTATATTGATTATTTATTTACATACTGTTAAATAAGGGCGTCACTCGTTGTGTTCATTTTGAATTGAAATTAATAGTGACTTTGAAGGTTCATTACTTAAATGCTATAAATTTATGTTTCCGTAGCTGATGATAGAAGGAAAGTTTTCGAAAATCTAAAGCTGGCTAGAACTTACCGACAGGAAATCTAGCATAATTGTAAACCTTGAAACAAGATAACGCATTATAAATACAATGAATTTATTACAAATTACAGTTTTGAAAATTACAGTGCCGGCACTGATGGACCTTGCACGGGAAAAAGAATATAAACAACTCTACGCGGAAGTCGATCATCCCCATTAGAAGTGGAATGAGGCTGGCGTCATATTTTCCCTACTTACGGGTTCTGCAGACCTGGTCTAGGCGTAAGTAGACGTAAATGAACAATCATGTTTTTTTTTCCTATAGAAAAATAGCGTATTCCGATATAGGGAAATTGCTAAAGAACGAAGTAATTTCAGACGCCTCTAGGATTTCGTTATACTGGCATTTTACTGTAATCTATCTCAACAATAGGCAGCGCTTTCTCTTTCGAGAATGTCTACATTTCTGTGCCATTTCGTTTCAAATATTCTCTCAGAAATCCCCCTTAAAACGTAATCTCAATACACGCAAGTAGGAATGGAGCCCTGGAAACAAATTGCAAGCAGTGAGGCGCCCGGGCTGACGAAGTTTCCAGCGACTCAGCAGCTTCGTCAGTATTGAGGCCACGTGCTAACAATCAACTCTCTCCAGCCCCAGGAAGAAAGTAGGTTACTGTATCATCCCTCTTGTGAAGAGGCTGCCATTACCGATACCCAGCAGCACTCAGGCCCGCTGCGTTCATCAAGTGCGAAGCAGAAAAAAGAGAATTCATCTCGAGGGTTGCTCTTGTACGTACCTGCAGGAGGGCTCAATACTGACTGGACGCAAACTCGCGAATATCAAAACTGGTGTGAAGTGACAACTACATAGATAGGTACAATGGTGGTTTCAAAGAAAGTAGACCTAAGGAAGAAAGCGAATTTTTAATTTTTAAGTTGTGTTCACTTCTTCTCCAAAATCTTTGAAAAAGTAACGTATAAAAGATTATATCATCATCTAGAAAATTACAACATTTTAGAATAATATTCTGGGGAAATTCCACAGATAGTAACAGTATAATCCTATTACAAAAAAGAGCAATTAGAATAATAGTAGGTGCCAAATCTAGGGAATCTTGCAGGACTATTTTCAAAAAGCTACAAATATTGCCCATGGCTTGTCAGCATATCTTTTCATTAATAATCTTCCTCTTATGTAATCGTGAAAACTTTGTAACTAATTCAACAGTTCATAGCATAAATACACGTCAACAGAATGACTTTCATACTCCATCGGCAAGTCTATCGTGCTATCAAAAAGGAGTGCGTTATATGGCAGTAAAAATTTTTAATAGCCTCCGTATCGATATAAAAATGAAACTCAAAACATAAGATTATTTAGGACCAAATTAAAGAAGTACCTAATTTCTCACGCCTTCTATTCTATAGGTGAATTCATGACATTCAATAACGCTTCATGAAATTGATACTAAAACTTTGTGTTGTACTAGTAGAACTATAACGTCATTGTAGTAGACTATATTGTAAATCTCTTCTGTATACTGGGTTTTCATTTCAAAGTGTGTCATGACGTCACTGTTGTTGGGTTACCGATTTGAAGCGAGTTTCAGCTTATATGTCAGAGAAGTTGCCTATTATTTAAGGCGTTCTTCAATCTGAACTTGAGAACGTGTGCGGTATAACTTGAACGTCGTAGCAACAGATTGCGGACTGTACGGTCTGTGTACTACAATAACCTCTTTCGAACTGTGTTTTGCGCCGGCAAGTCGTACGCAAGGTATTTGTTATCATCGGTTGCGTACGGTAACATTCCACAACACAAATCAAATGCTCCGTGTCCATGTTGACCGTCGAAGTTAATGTCAACAAATACGTAAGTAATCGTCTTAAACCTCTCCCCATATCCCGACAGTACATATTTCCAAACAGTTCACATTCCTGCCACTACCGGCGTTACCGTACGTATTGGTGCGTACTCTTCAGAATGAACGCCGTACTTGCTAGGCAACTTCTCTGCCTCTTAGATTATACACCTGAGCTGCGGAAGTGTAGGAAGATTGAATTCTCTAGGGTCATCGGCTAGCCACATGACGGCATACAGCGAGCCATGACACATTTTGAACTGAACACCCAGTATATTTCATCTAGACTTGAACTATAAATAAAGGGTGCTATTCATAGACATTTCGCTAGCCCGCTCTACGACCGTGCTAAACTAGCCTCGGCTATCAACTGGTTACTTGTACAGGATTCATATCATATAACATCGCTAATACTGGTTTATGAATACGAAAAACGTTAGTTCGTTGATCATCCACCGGAAGCCCGCGCTAAGAATGTCTATGAATAAGGCCCTAAGACTTTATAATAGTATTAAGTTTTTTGACTTGTTCCATATTCTAGCTGTGAAGCAATGTATGAAAACCATGGAATGTTAATAAATACAATACAATACTGTCCTCCAATTGAAATGTGTGTTATTATTCGATTGAGAAGCTTTCATCGTCCAGTCTGCTCTAAAAAAATTAAAAGTTAGAATTTACAAAACAATTATATTGCCTGTTGGACTCTCACTTTGAGAGAGGAACAGAGGCTAAGGGTGTTTGAGAATAAGATTAGATTAGATTTAGATTTATTTATTTAACCTGGTAGAGATAAGGCCGTCAGGCCTTCTCTGCCCCTCTACCAGGGGATTACAACTATAACATGAACAATAAGATTACAATTAATATTAAATTTACAATTACAATTACAATAAAAATTAAAGTACGACAAGAATACCTGATTAATGAAAGCTAGACATTTTATCATAGAAGTTAAGAACAAAGAATATTTTTGTATTTACTAAATTACAAATTAAACCTACAATAACAAAATTCTATAGTGATGAAATTACCGGATATTGAGATATTTTGTGGTAGATTAAAAGAACTATTTACAAGAAACCATGTCTGAACGAGTCTCAATTACTGACCAAGTGCCTAGTAAGTTTGCGTTTGAATTGAATTTTATTTCGACAGTCCCTGATGCTAGCAGGTAGCGAGTTCCAGAGTCTTGGCAGGGCTATTGTGAAAGAGGATGAGTATGAAGAGGTGCGATGGGATGGTATTGTTAGTATTGTTTCATGGCGAGAGCGTGTGTTCAGATTGTGGTGGGAAGAAAGGTAAGTGAAGCGAGACGACAGGTACGAAGGAATAGAAGAGTTCAAGATTTCGAAGAGAAAGAGAAGTGAATGTAAATTTCTTTTCTTATCTAGTTTAAGCCAACCTATTGCTTCCAGGGATGGGGTAATATGATCATATTTACGAACATTGCTTACAAAACGTACACACAAATAAGGTGCGTAGGAAAATATTTGGGGCTAAGAGGAATGAAGTTACAGGAGAATGGAGAAAGTTACACAACGCAGAACTGCAGGCATTGTATTCTTCACCTGACATAATTAGGAACATTAAATCTAAACATTTGAGATGGGCAGGGGATATAGCACATATGGGCGAATAGAAAAGGAGTATCTTCTGCGGATCCCTGGGAAAAGAACTAAGGAAGAGATTGGTGAAGTGCTTTGTGTGGAATGTGGCATTGTATGTGGTAGAAACATGGACATTACGACGTAGTGATCACCTGGTTCCTGATCACTTTTAGCATTATTCTTTCTTCATCCACTCTTTTCAACACAGCTTCATTTCTTATTCTGTCTGTCCACTTCACAAGTTTCATTCTTCTCCATATCCACATTTCAAATACTTCTATTCACTTTTCTGCACATTCACAGTAAAGGTCTAAAAATGCTTTGAGTACTAAGTTATACCCTAGATCATACGAGGCGCATCCAGAAAGTAAGTTTCCCGATTTTTTCTCCTTGAAAGTAAACGTAATTAGCCGTGTCAATTGCGAATGCGTAACAGATCTATGACGTATCAATCATATGGAATGGGAGAAGGAATAAGAGCTTCCATTTCGGACCACTGCTGCCACGCTACTGGCACCAAGCGGGACCTGTCCGGCTGGCATATGATTGATACGTCATAGATCTGTTACGCATGCGCAATTGGACACGGCTAATTACGTTTACTTTCAAGGAGAAACAATCGGGAAACTTACTTTCTGGATGCGCCTCGTATTATATAGATAGATAGGTCGGCCTTATAGGTTTTGAAGTTAACAACTTTTGTTAGGTTTACTACACTGCCATCTAGTTGTTACATAAAGAGTCACGTCATAATTCCCATTTGAATTGCATTAGCGACTGTACTGCCATCTCGTGTTCGTTTACGGCGGACGGGTGGCAATCCTGGCGGTTGTTCTCTTCAAAGTGCAAAAAATTTTAACATAGCGATGACTTATCTATACCTAACTTTCCGTTCTGAAAAGGAATTTTTCAATGTTGCATTTGAGTCATTCCACGTCAAATCGCACAAAATTATACAAATTTTGACCTTCATATTTCTGATTGCGTTTATATTTTTTTTTACCAACTCTATGGGTCCAATAAACCAAAAAGTGTATTTTTATTTCCTCCTAAGTCCACATGTTTTTAAAATATTACATGTTAAAATTCGTTAAAAATGTCGCACAATGCAACATTTAAAGCGTCATATTTCTGACGATATTGATGTTAATTTTTTTTAATGCATTTAAAAGCTTAAAGTACTGTCTTTTATTAAATATTTACTAACTAATTTTAATATAATTATTTAAAATATTTTTTTATAATTCAGTTTTTAAAACATATACATCAATGTGAAATAGCCCTATTAAAAATATAAAAAAATGCCTGCTAGGTGCACTGAAGTATTCTTAATAATTCCAGAAAAAATCAGAATGGGATCTCTAATAGTTTAATGGAAATTTAATTACTTATGACAGAATGTGTAGCGGTCGGCGCAGCAGCAGTGGACGGGAAGCGTTAAAGCGCGCTAAGAGGTTTATCGGCGCTGGATAATTGACTGAACGTTGCAACATTACACCCAGTACGGGTCAAGTTACTCTAGGAAACACTGCTAATTTACTTATTATGATATCTTCAAATAATTGTACATTATGCTTTTCAAATGTTTCTTTTCATTCACACTTTAAATTTTCATTCGCCTACCTTCTTTCTTGAAAGAAAATTGTTTTACTAAATCTTCAGTTTTTGACAACGGAATGAAAGAATATAATTTTAATGTACCAGTTATTGGTTTTAGATTATGGTATCTGGCCTGCAAATTTTCAATGTGGTTTTTGTGCTTATTGAATGGACAAAATATAAATTATACGTTGGAAATGTTTTTTGTGACCAATCAAACAGTTTTTTTTTTTTTTGGTGTTGTTATAGGATCTTGTATAGGCTAACTCTCGTGGCAAGTCTTTTAACAGTATCTCCAATGCCATCACATGGATCTTTACCATGCGACGTTGCAAAGAAGTGTCATTCAGCACTAATTCCATAATCGTCTTCATGTAAGCAATTATTTATTTTTTTTTTTTGTATTGTGAACTTGATCCATTGGAAAAGTAGATGCTTTTTTTCATATCGTTGAATTCTTGCTTTAAGAAATTGATTGCTTCGGATTGAAAAAAGTGAAAGGGATCGGTGTCATGTTTCATGGTTTCTGAGATGACAATACTTTTGTAACGAATTTCTGTATCTCCTTTGAAATATACTACGAAAGGATTTATTTATTTAAATATGCAGAATAAAGAATATAATTACAAACAAGAGAAATAGAAATAAAATAATACAATCAATATAAAAATGGAGATACAGTAATATTAACAAAATTTGAGACCGAATGAGCAGCGCTCGTGTTCGGTCGCAGTTCAGATATAATATTAATAGGCCTATAAGAGAATATAAAATAAAATAAAGTCGGAAGTAAAATTAAAATTGTATTGTATTGTGGCTTGGCTATGTTCCAATTCACACCTTGTATTGAATCTTGTATTACAAATGAATAATTTTCAGAAAAGTCTGCAATAACTATGTAATTTGCATTCCGTCAAAAATAAAATATGGCTGACTTTTGAAGGGATGGTGATGCATCTTCTACATGAAAAACTTTACATGCTAGGGAGCCTTTTACTTTTTGAAACTTTTCACGGGGGTATCGTTTTTGTTGTAGCTTTCTTTTCTTGATAGGGGATTCTATTGACATCAAACTCTTGTTTAATTCCTCAATATTAGTAATTTCTAGCACTATTTCCATAGAACTGCTAGAAGAAGAACTGGGATAATCACTTTCTCTGTCCGCACTTTCATTTGATTCATGTTTATTAATATCACAAGAACTACCGGCTTCACATATACTGTAATTTCACCTGACCTCCCGGAAATTTATTTTTACGGAACGAATCATTATTTGCACATTCAAAGACTCCTTTAAATAGAGCTTTATCAATAAGTCGCGACTTACGCGTCTTAGTGTACTTTTCTTTTTAAAAGCGTGATCAGGAAGGTACAGTAAATGGATTTAAACACTTGTTATATATTACGCGATCTTTACCATCACTCATGTTGTATAGAAGTCACGTCACTGCGTGAAATTCAAACCCAAACTGATTATTTTTCTCTTCTATATTTTGTCTCCTGCCATCTGTTTACTGCCATACCCAGCCTTGCTATCATCAAACACTTGGCTATATTACAGTATAAACATATAGCCCTGTGAAGGTCTTCCCCTCTTAGCTGAGCTGACAATAATAAAATAATTTTAGATAAGATATTTACTGTTCCTTAAGGTATTAATGGTTTGATGATTAGTATGGTGACATCAGATGCAACGGGGAATTTCGTAAAACTTTCCACGGGCAGCCTTTAGCCTATGGCTGCAAGCAGTTCATTAGCTGGGCATCGCGAGCGCGTGTATGGCTCAGGAAAATAAATTGTTACAAATGTATGGGTGCCGATCCCATATTTATAAATGCAGTAGTTTACAGATAATACATCAGCGAACAAGTCTATATTTTTTCAGATTTTTAGCTTGGCTATTTAATATAGTAATTTTGCTTTGAAAAAGAAATGATTAAAAAAATAGGCCAAATTTTAAATTTATTTGTGATAGGCCTAAAGTAATAAAAAGTGTTGTATTTAGTCTTTCAAATGCGCCAAACCGCAAATCTCAATTGTATGTAGACACAGAGTTCCAAGTTAGTTTATGTAACAGTACGCGCATAATTTGCATAACTTCAAATAGTCATAACTACACAAATAATTAATAATTGTGAAAATAAAACAATACGGGTCTCCTTATTTGATGTCTGGAATTCATGAAAAAAAATTCGACCATTTCCGAGAAGGTCGTGTTTTATTGCTGTGCGATTTGACGTGGAATGACTCATTTGTTCGGATCAAATTTCTGCACATTTAAAAGACAAAAATAAAGTTCCTTCAGTCAGTTATTATCATAATTCACTGCTCTGTTAAATTGACAGCATATTGGGAATCAAATCAACGGCTTTTCCGAAACACGCTCTGAAATGTTTCATATAAAACAATTTTTATCTCGAAAAAGAAGCGAAAACAAGCAAAACCGTATTAACAGATTTCTTTGAAATATCTCAAAGAATACTTATGTTCTCTCTGTATATTTTACTTAGGCGATTTCAGTTTCTTTATCTTTAATTTTGGATCCAGTGTAAAATTTTGAACAGTCAGAGTGTGTCACAACTTTGTTGTATGTGTCTCGGTGTTCTATTTTCAAATAATGTGTCTTCTGTTGTTATTCTATGTGGCTAGTATCGTCGGTTCCTCGGTACTAAGAAGTAACTTAGAGAAGGACTTAACTTTATGAGAGTAATGATATCCTGTGAAGAAAGTCTACAATACTTTTACTTAATTTACTTTCTCTTCTCTTCTTGGTAGTTGTTGAGCAGGCCTCAAGTTTATTACTCTCAAAACATTATTACTTCTAGAAACTAGTAACAACTTTCCCAATGATCTTTTGTACGTTGCTCATCGTTTTACAAAGCGAGACGTGAGCCGCAGAAGATTTCCGACATTCTTCAAACGATGACACGATAGTTACCAAATTTCAATGTATTTCCAGACAAATTTACAATCGGCTATCCAACAATATTTTATCAAATATATATGCTGTTATGTAGCCTTGGTCAATGTTCACCTACTTAAATATAACACACGGAGCAGGTCCACTGCAATCGGTAAGCATCATGTTTAGGTAGAGCATGAAAGTCAAGGAATATTATTGTTTGTCGTTGTTGTTTAGTTAACTGTCAGAAGACAGGTCTGAACCTCACAAGTGACACCAACAAGGCACTACCTATGAGGTAACTAGGCCAGGAGATAATGGAGTAGGGTAGCCAGTTTCTTTCTCCCTCCATTACGTACATCGCCGGATTAGCTACATATTACACTAATCAGACTTCAGATGCATACAAACGATTGTTCTTCCTCTGACACATATCAAGTAAGATGTACTGTCTGATAATAGATATACGTACATATCAGTTAGAATCTCAATAAGAGGATCATCGAATATTAATGGACAGAAAACTCGATCATACGTGAATGGGTATTTTAGAGTTATTAATTAATTACAAAAAGTGAATATAGACTACGTGTTATATTGTAAATAAACAAATAAATAAAATAAGTAAATAAATATACAATAAGTAAATGAGTAAGTAAACTTAAACTCTCACAACTATAGAAACCACACACTGTCTCTCGTGCAGTCCGGATTTATGTGAATGCGCTTCGCAATTCTCATTTGTCGGTTCAGAAAAAACAAGACTAAAGATGTTTAGTTTGAGAAGAGCATGAGTCATTGGCTGATGCCCCTTTTAAAATACTAATGCTTTCACTTCACTATAGGCCTAAAACTTCAATGACGCCCTTTTTATCATAATTATTCAGTACAGATATACAGTCCGATCCGTTTCGGTATGGATCTTATTAATTTATTATTATAAAGCTATTATGATAGTAGGAAAAATTTCTTGCTGGTTATTTTATGATTAAAAGATGGAAGTTTCCATATATGACAATCAACAATGCATAATCTGAAAGGACAAATAAAAATCGTTGATGATTAAAATGGCTACTACAAATCAACAGCAGGCAAAATGTGTGCTTTGGTATGCTAAATTTTAAAGTGTATAAAAGAGTTCGAAGGGAATGTACCTAAATACGATTCCATAATGTTATGGTAGCGGACATTTGTAGAAACAGATTCTGTGTTAAAAAAACATGCAGGAGGTCGCAGGCGAAACCCAGTACGAGAAGCAGCTATCTCTTGGCCTGGCCCCAAACTCCCGAGATCTAACCTCTCTTGACTTCTTCGTGTGGGGTTTTGTTGAAGACATTGTTTATTCACAGAAACCCAGGAACATTGATGATCTGAGAGTAAAAATTACTCGAGCTTTTCAACAAATCACTCCTCTCATGTTACAACGGACATGGGCTTAATTGCATCATCGTTATAAGTTTTCAGGGTGCGCATTGGGGGTCATGTTGAGCTCTGAAGAATCTCCCACCTTTCAGTGTTGTATGCACAAAGTTACAACAAATAAAGTTCCGTAGTAAATGTTTTGCGGCGTTTTCATTTTATCCATATCCAAACGGATCGCCCTGTATATGTATATTCTGAAACAAAAAAAAATAATAATAATCTAATTGTTGACTGATGCCATTTTAAAAATATACAATTCAATTGCAGTAAATGTAGGTATCTTCTGACTTTTATATCATGTTTTTAATGAAAATAATATACTTTTCATGAAAGATAATATCCATTCATATTCCTCTTTCCGATACGTAATTTAGAATTATATGTTTTGACTCATGAAACTTGAGCCACATGGATTAATTAGTATACCATTTCAAAATTTTTATATTGTCAGTAAGTGCCTACGAAGAAAGTTCTCTGTGGATAACGCTGCTGTATACGGATACAGGCTCCTGTCTCGAGAAGAGGCAGCTCGTAAATTACGTCACAGGAACGCTCTGAAAGCTGTGAAGACAGAGCTGTCCCTTGTGGCTGCAACTTCTCCTAGAGACAAGTGATGATAAGTGGTGTCATGCGTTTGTACAATGTTACTTGGCATTGTTGTATTATATAATGCAGTCACACAAGAAACATAACAAGAATAAATTCAACGAATTAATTACTCCTTTTTAGGTGCAGTTTGTAGTAATTAACTTTCCTGACATAAAGTCTAATCGAAACACTGTCAGTTGATCGGTTGTTACCAATTTCCTTTGGATTCTGTGAAATGTTTATAGATTATTTCGTTTATATGACGTCATTCCATTTTCGACCAATGAAGTGTAATCAAATTTTGAATTCCAACCAATCACAGTCACACTTTGCGATAATTTTTGCAGCTAAATTTATCGCTATCAATTTATCGAGTGGTCGTTCTTTTGTTTAGTCGTTGTCGCCAACTCTTTCCCCGTAAATTGATGATCATGAATACATTAAGATGCAACTACACGGTTAAACTTTTCTTTCACCTTTAAAGCAATGAATGCAAGAATGATATTTAATATTAATTAAAATATTTACGCAGTGAAGACGACATTCAAAACGGCGCACCATGTAGACTCAAAATCTTCATGCATCTTAATTAAACGCAGGCCTACCTTTTAAACTTGATTCTTTCAGTATTATTCCCAGATTGCACACATACGCGATTGGAATGTTGAACTGTGTAGATGCAGCTTTAGTTACGTTACACACTACAGCGAGAATGTGTTTGTCGAGCTATGAAAAATGCTTTCTTGTAGCACTGATTGTAACGGTCGAAATAAGACACAGCTGACATTGGTCCTGCTCCCACAGGTAACTTAAACTATAATTGTAGCCTATAAAATTTGTATTTTGTGAATGAAATTAAACAATTAATAGAAAGTCAAATGTTTAAATTTATGTAACATCATCGCATAACAAACCCAAAGACCTTGCATAGTAATAATAAGGTCTTTGATCAAACTTCCTTCCGTATGGCGTAATATAATTCGTGTTTTAATTAGGCCTATCTATACAGAGATGGCTTCACTGTGTAGCAACATGTCTCGCTGTGATTACATAAGCATTGGTATATAGCTGTCCCCACTGTTACTGTTAAATTAAATTTTGATTTCAGCTGAAAATGAAAATGTATTTATGTTATAATAATAAGAGAAAAGTGCAGTACATGTAATTAACATTGTTAAACCTGTATTTCGCTTTTCGCAATTGGCATTACTGAATAATAACATCGAATTTCTTTATTGCAGTAATCGATATTCATCTACGAGTATTTCAACTTCACAATGTCTGAATAGGTTAGTATTCGTTAATATACAATTAGGCTATTAACATTTTGTGATCGAATTTTAGGGAATATTATTTACATTTTTATTTAATTCACGAAATAGTCCTAATAAATGTCACGAGAGGTCTGAGATTTCCCAGATAAATCCTCTCGCTTCGCTCGTGGATTTATCGGCAAATCTCAGACCTCTAGTGACATTACTACAGATAATTCGTGTATGGGAGAGTATCTGCGAATACTTCTGTTTTCCTTTTATCAATCTCGACCATCATTGTTATCACTTTGACTTTGGTGAGGTGCAAAAATAAATTCTCTGCGTATTTGTCGGTGGTGTAGTAGTTTTGTTTCATTCATGGACTCGGGAAAGCTATAAATTCCAGAGTATTATCACTGTCTAATATATACAGTCACGAAGCTCAATACGTAGTAAATATGCATCCATAGATAATTGCTAACCACTAGGATCGCTAATATCACCTCATACAGACAATGCGAAATAGTACCCGCACAGTCTATTGTTTCTAGCACCCTCACAACTCAAGCTTCGTCACTGTATATACTAAACTGTGGTATTATGTTGTTTTTAAGATAGGCCTACATACATAAGTGTTCTGCCCATGGGAAAGTCTTTCACTGCAAACCCAGCATTCTCCAATCTTTCCTATTTTCTGCCTTCCTCTTAGTATCCGCATATGATCCATGTATACCTTATTTTATTTCAAGAAGTGCAGTTTGGTGGCGCCTTTGAACACCCACTTACAGATTTATGACTTCCTACACAAACAACTCTGACAATTCCATCCTGTCCCCTCGTCCTAACATTGCACAGTTGCCACAATCCTGGTGATCCTCGAAATTATGCAGTGAAACTGACGAGATTCTTGGAATTCGGAAAAGATGCGACAACTCTGCCTCCACGTGGATTTGACGGGAGCCTGTCAATTCTTCTGAACAAAGGTTGTGATTGGTTACTAACAGGAGAAGACAAGATTTCCGTCACAGTAAGGAATACATTTATTTATGACAACCAATTAGTAGGGGGCAGTAGAAGATCTGTCGGCAAAGTCTTTTCTATGAAACTGCACTCCATGAAATAAAATAAGGTAGGCCTATACCTTAATATCGTCTATCATCTGATATTTTCTTCTATCCCAAATTCTTCTCCCGTTCAATATTCCTTCCAGAGCATCCTTCAGTAGGCAGTTTCTTTTCAGCCAGTGACCAACCAATTCCTTTTTCTCTTTTTGATCAGTTTCAGCATCATTCTTTCTTCACCCAATCTTTTTAACACAACTTCATTTCTTATCCTGTCTGTCCACTTCATACGCTCCTTTCTTGTCCACATTCACATTTCAAATGCTTCTATTTGTTTCTCTTCATTTCGGAGCTACAGAATGTGACAATTCAACGAAGTAGAACTGCGGACCACAGTTCTCCTATTCCTGCTACCGCTACCGCTAACCTCTCCTCCGCTGAACGAATACGGTAAGTCTATAAGAAAGTAATGCATCCGGAGTCCCACATCCCTTTTACTGGGGTTGAGAGAGGAAAGCTTATACCAAATCCGAGTCCTTTTTGTCGCGATGGAGTTTCTCAAATGACGCTTACGGGAGATGAAGCAGCATCGATTCCGAGCAGAGGTGGAATTGCAGATGAAAAACTACATGGAAAGGGATTTGCACAAGTTTCCTTCAATTGATGGAAGTGCCGGGTTGATCATGCACAGAATACTAATGACGCGTGTTGGAAATGCAGCCACATAAACACTAATTTTGCAACGACGATACACATCTGAATACGTTCACCAAATCCTGCGGGCTCACAATCTACTACGCTCCCAATTTCAGTCTATAGAAAGGTAGTTTATTTCAGATCATTACGTCAGAACTGCTTCCTTTTGCAGCATCAATTCGTCAATATTATCGCAGTAATTGTAATAAAATTACTCACATATAGGGTAAAGTTTGCTAATATTGTGACATAAGTAATATTGTGATAGTTCTTTTTGAGAATTTATTACATTATAATGAGCGAGAGGAAAAAAAATTATAATAAATTTTCAAAAAGAACTATCACAATATTACTCTACCATAACATTATCAACCTTTAGCCTACACAGTGAACTGTAACTAATATCATTAATTTCAGAGGGTTATTCTTCGAGTTAAAATAGTACATTATGCAACGAGCCTATAATGGTAGTAATTAAGACGAGAGTATGTTTATGAAACGAGCGCAAGCGAGTTTCATAATTTTCATACGAGCGTCTTAATTACCATTATACGCAAGTTTCATGCGACTTTTTATGCTCGACCATATTTCTAACTTGAAATTATTCATAAGTATTCATGTTATTCTTATCTAAGTGAGGAGCGGAACTGACCTTGTGCAATAGCCTACCTCGTAAATTGTGAGATGTGCGCAGACGCGAAAGTATTGATTTTTTTCCGAGAAACAGATGTCGACGACCTTTATATAATCTAGAGAGTAAAAGAAACATTAATCTTGATATAACCTTGAAATTAAATTATACATTGAAAAATGAGATGACAAATTGAATTTATTTGAATAACGCTAATTATTATAGTAACAACTGACTTTATTTCAAATATAGGTTATTTATTGTGCAATTGGTAAAATCGATACTTGCGCTTTCATATGGTGCTTTCTGATTGGCGGAACACCTGAACTTTAATGAATAAGTGTACTTTAATGAGGTCCATTAAAGGGCTGCTACCAGGTGTATAATTATACATTTCGGCATAGTCGAGCATAAATTCTTTTATAACAAAAGGTGTGAAGTCATTAAGATTCATTGAACCAAAATACAACACTGCTACAGTATTTAATCATAGTAGTAATTTAGGCCTAAGAATATAGCCTATAACAAATTTAGATTTAAATATCCTAATCTTGTCAAGTCTAATAGTTCTAGTATTAAATTAAAAAAATTATGTATGGATTTTATAAAACTTGAAAAATTGTAAATTTAAATTTATATATTCTTATCGCGTAGTAGACATAAGACAAATTGTATTATATACTTCTTAATTTCAGTTCAGGAATCCACCCTTGAGCATGAGTTCTACTCTTTCAGTGGCGAGCTAAAGTTTTTCTGTTTATATTATATTTTATATTACAATTATTAGCAAAATAAATAAATAAATTTCATAAAAAGTTTTCGGAAAGCAATTGATTTAATTACCAATATACTCAGAAACTGCCTACTGTAGTGAAGGATGTGCTGGAAGGAATAGTGAAGGGAGTAGAGTTCGGGGCAGATGATAGACGAAATTAAGATCTATGGATCATATGAAGAGACAAAGAGGAAGGCATGAAATAGGAAACATTGGAGAAATCTCGGTTTGCAGTGAAAGACCTGCCCTTGGGTAGAACACTGAATGAATGAATGAATGAATGAATGAATGAATGAATGAATGAATGAATGAATGAATGAATGAATGAATGAATGAATGAATGAATGAATGAATGTTCGATCAATTTAAGAGAGCAGTGTATTACAATAATAAATGGTTGGAATAAATTTAACTTTGGCCTCTAATTAGCAGAAATTTGATCGGAACAAATGTATGTAACTTTTAGTTCTGAAAAGGAATTTTAAAATGATACATTTGTTCGGATCAAATTTCTGCACATTTAAAGGAAAGAAACTAAAATTCTTTCAATAATTTATTATCATAATACAGTAGAACCCCGATTATTCGTCACCCTATTAACCGATCAGCGGATTATCCGACTGTCTTTCTCTACCTTTTATTTCTTTGCTGCGGAAAAAGTATATAGTGCTATACCATATATTAGTAGGCCTACCTATTCTTTTCTGGAGTCTGTTATTATAAGCCTTTATCCTTATATTATACTGCCAGCAATAGGAACAGTTACCGGTAGGCCTACTTGAAGGCGTTTTTCTTATATTGTAAAATAGTCACTACCTGCTTTGAAAGAAATGGTTCCAAGAACGTCCGCAAAATTTAGAGGAAATCAGTGTAGCATTCAGTCCTTGTTATACCGTTCGAGTGCCCGTACTTCATAATTTCTATACAAAATATCTGCCATGGGTGTCAAAAGTGTTTTAATAATTATGGAAATAAAAATACAAAATAATGATCGGTTTGGGAAAAGAGAAACCGCGGCTCAATTCGTATTAGAATACGAGATTGTCGTTACAATTGTGCACGATTTAATTAAAAACAAGGATAAAGTGTATGGAGTCTGTAAATCTGGAACAGGAAACCACTACTATTCTTATCCTTCCGCAAATAATCAACGCAAGGAATTTACTTGACCCTTATAAACCCATTGTTGGCAACCGGGCTTAAGTTAGTGAACTTCAGATTCACAATCTAGACCACGGAGGAAATTATGAAACTGTAGTATGCACTTATTTTATGAAAATATTTTATCGTACGGATTATTCGATTTTTTCGATTAACCGTCCAGTCAACCTCCTTGATTACCACGGATAATAGAGGTTCTACTGTACACTGCTCTCTTAAATTAACTGAGAATATTGGGAAATTCGTTCGAAGAAAACTACATTTTATGAAACAATTTTGTGTTTTTTATATAGAAATCAAAATTTGCTTTCTGGTGATAGTATTTTAGGTTAGATGAATCCTATGATTGTCATATGATTATCTAGCATTCGCCGTACAGTTTCGACAAACCATGGAAAAAGTCAACAAAGGTATCAGCCAAGAGGAATATGAACCTACGCCCTAGCGCAACCTCGAAACAAGAGTCTCTCTCGCTAAATTACTACAGTAGACCAAGTCGAAAACCTAAATATCTTATGATTATGAAAATTATAACAACTATTTCGTTTATATGACGTCATTCCATTTCGACCAATGAAGTGTAATGAAATTTTGAATTCCAACCAATCACAGTCACACTTTGCGATAATTCTTGCAACTAGATTTATCGCTATCAATTTATCGCATGGTCGTTCTTTTGTTTATTCGTTGTCGCCAACTGTTTCCCCGTAAATTGATGATCATGAATACATTAAGATGCAACTACACGGTAAAAAACTTTTCTTTCAACTTTAAGGCAATGAATGCAAGATTGATATTTAATATTAATTAATATATTTACACAGTGAAGACGACGTTCAAAACGGCGCACCATGTAGACACAAAATCTTCATGCATCCTAATTGAACGTACCTTTTAAACTTGATTCTTTCAATATTCTTCCCAGATTGTACGCATACGCGATTGGAATATTGAACTGTGTAGATACAGCTTTAGTTCCGTTACACACTACAGCGAGAATGTGTTTGTCGAGCTATAAAAAATGCTTTCGTGTAGCACTTATTGTAAGTAACGGTCGAAATAAGGCACAGCTGACATTGGCCCCGCTCCCACAGGTAACTTAACCTATAATTGTAGCCTATAACATTTATATTTTGTGAATGAAATTAAACAATTAATAGAAAGTCAGATGTTCAAATTTATGTAACATCATCGCATATCAAACCCAAAGACCTTGCATTGTAATAAGGTCTTTGATCAAACTGCCTTCCGTATGGCGTAATAAAATTCATGTTTTATTAGGCGTATCTATACAGAGATGGCATCACTGTATAGCAACATGTCTCGCTGTGAATACATAAGCATTGGTATATAGCCGTCCCCACTGTTACTGTCAAATTAAATGATTATTTCAGCAGATAATGAAAATGTATTTATGTTATAACTAACCGTACCGTGCGCTCCGCTGCACCCGTTAGAAATAAATATAAAGTAATTACATAATTAAAATAGGATATTTGACCCAGGGAACATTCGTGTTTGATAGAAGGATAAATCGTTTATTATGTTACTTGAATTGTATTTAAAAAAATTCAAATGCGATCATTTTGATCCAGAGACCACACATTTGGTCATAAAAAATATTTTAGGAAATGCAGGAAACGAATGCCTATCAAGTTTTCTGTGCATAAGAAGCTATTTTAATCTTACCTCTCCTCGATTCACTCAGAAGTTACTGTAATAACATTATAGCATTATGTCCATCTAGAGAAACTACACTTTCCAATGGTGAATTAATAATTAATTATACAAATCGGTTAATTTAGCTACCAATATTACTTCATACAAACACAGAAACATTCTCTGTAGGCTACCGTATGTTTCATAGCTTTCGATTGTTGTTGTCCAAGGCCTCTTATAGACGAAGTCATTTGTTTTTTATTTTATTACACCGCCTTAGATGGCGTTGTTATTGTAATTTTGAAACTCATTTATCTCATTAAATATCAGTCCTATCAAAATTTTGCGTGGAATAAAACTTATCGGAAATGATTTTTAAAGAAACTTTTGTTATGTAATATATTTCATGAAAATTAATAATAAGGGAGATATTTCGAATTATTTAATTCAAGCCCCCTTTTAACCCTCCTTTTAAATAAAATATTTTGAATGCCATATAGCCTAAATTCTAAGTTACAACGAACTTAATTTATATTCCAATTTTCATATAAATCGATTCAGCCATTATCACGTGAAAAGGTAACAAATATCTCGACAGACAGACATACAAACAAAAATTTCAAAAAAGCGATTTTCGGTTTCAGGGCGGTTAATTATATATGTTAGGACCAATTATTTTTGGAAAATCGAAAATTACCAGAAAAATTTCGGCTACAGATTTATTATTAGTATAGATAATAAGAGAAAAGTGCAGTATATGTAATTAACACTGTTAAACCTGTATTTCGCTTTTCGCAATTGGCATTACTGAATAATAACATCGAATTTCTTTATTGAAATAATTGATATTCATCTACGAGTATTTCAACTTCATAATGTCTGAATAGGTTAAGTATTCGTTAATATACAGGGACATCATTTTATTTTTACTTCAATTTTTATTGTACCTGAGTTTTTTAATGTACTTCACTCCCACCCCTTCTACTAATGAAGTTCAACCGTCCTCCATACAGATCCAAGACCTGCTATATACAGTCACAGTAGCCGTACAGTCATAGTAAACAGCACGTTCCAAAAATATGTTCGCGTTTTCCAGTGACGAAAGAGCTTTCAATATTGAATCATTTTCGCACGGGTACTGTCGTCCATTTGCCTACGTCGCATCCCGGTTTCCCCCACCTGCTTCTATTCGCCTCTCTGGAAAGGCTAGTGGCTGGGCTGTCTTACCTCTTTTCTGAGGACATTAATTTCTGTTAGGAATTGGACGTCTACGTAATATTATACCCATACAATTGTCTAAAATAACTTAAATAAAAGGATTTTACTAAATATGTTACTAAATAAAAGGGCCTCGTTAAGTAATTAACTGTCATGTGATTTCCTCCCTTTCTACTACCCTGCGACATAACCACTTGGACGGACAGTGGATAGCATGTCTGAGTAATTTTATCTTTTCGAATCGGGCAGAAGTGAAGACAGAATTTACAGTACGTAAGGTACTCTTTTATAGAGTAGGTACAGAATTATTTCAACATTAGTTACTGATAGGAAGTACGAACCTGGTAATTGGAATTACATACAATAGTCTATAGTGCGATAATATGCACATTAGAACTGAAGCCTGTATCGAATTGAACGGCCACCATTTTCAAAAATGTGTTTAAATATCCATATTATGATTATTTTTCAATTTAACTTCATTCTCTATAGTGTATGCTAATGTGCTGTAGACAATACAATATACACTGCATAACGAATACGTCCGCATGGATACCTCAGTTCGTGAGTAAAAACACTCATTGTTAATATTATACTGTATTTTGATTAAAGAAAAACCTAATGAAAATTATCAAATTCAAAATCGCGATATTTCCTACTTTACGTAAATGGATTAACTACTTTTCTTTCCTCATATACCTAGTAAAGTGATTTGTTTGTATAGTACGTCAGTACCATCGAACTCCAGTCGTGGAAGGAGGTGTTTCCGGTTTTCAATCATAGATCCAAAGGTATAGCCAGGTTAATATTAGAAATGTTTGTAAAAATAAAATGATGTCCCTGTACAATTATTAACATTTTGTGATCGAATTTTAGGGATATATTATTTACATTTTTATTTCATTCACGAAATAGTCCTAATAAATGTCACTCCAGGCAAAACTCAGACCTCTCGTGACATTACTACAGAAAAACCATAGTTAAAGTTCTTGTAGTTTACGTGTGAACAGTGCGAAGCCCTTGAGGACGTGAACACTTGCCTGCTGGTGTCGACGTGAGCAGCCTTGAACGCCGCAGTTCGCGACCACCTGCGGACCGCGCGATGCGAATTCCATGTTCAGAAGCCGCGCGCACTTCCGCCCCCCACGACCTCACATCCTTCCTACACATTTCGGCAATATTAATACCTCGCCCACAGAATAGTTTAGCCCCCCCCCCTCACTTCTCTATTGCCGCTCATTAAGGTTCCATATTCGGCATCCATCCCTATTTCAGGCTCGTTAATGACTAGAAGAAGAAATCCCTACGAGTAAAATACTAGTAATGTATGTCTGAATTGGAGTTCTACGTGTGAAGTGGACGAAGACGTAATAAGAACTACGAGTTTTTATGTAAAATCGGTACGAAAATAGTATATTACGATACGAGGTTGGAGTTTTTACAAAATCGAGAAAAAATTTGAAAACGAGTAGAGCGAGTCTTTTAATTTCCGAAATTTTGTGAAGGGGCAGGGCATAGTTGCGCCACACGGTCAGATAAAATTCAGCATATAAAAAAGGGTCGCTGTTTTGTGGGCATAGTTGCGCCCCGTTCCCATCAGGTAGAGAAAAAGGCATGGGATAGTTGCGCCCCGTTCCCTTCAGGTAGAGAAAAAGGCATGGCATAGTTGCGCCCCTATGAAATAGGTAGAGAAAATGACACTACGGAAACTTGAGCCTCGTAATCAACCAACCTTATTGATTTCTTATTCTATTTATATTCACTATCGATACCGTTAAAATGAACACCATGAAGTTGGCAGTATTTTATTAACTGTTTTTCTACTGTTTATGCAGTGATTATCGATAGCCTACCGTTAAAATGAACACCATGAAGTTGGCAGTACTTTATTAACTGTTTTTCTACTGTTTATGCAGTGATTATCAATAGCCTACCGTTAAAATGAACACCATAAAGTTGGCAGTACTTTATTAACTGACATATTCAAATGAGTGAGCCGTTGGAATATGGGGCCTTAGCAGTCTTGACATTTTATTAGTGATTTTCACACCGTCTGTTGCGTATAGTGAGGTTAATTTAAAATGAATAATAATAATAATAATAATAATTATTATTATTATTATTATTATTATTATTATTATTATTATTTATTTATTTAATCTGGCAGAGCTAAGGGAATGTTAAGTTTAGTGAAAAGGGTGAAGAGTTAATAATTGATAATGGTTCTAAGTTTCAATTTTCGAAACCTGTACCGTAGAGTTAAGATATCGATGTAGAAACAAAAATGCAATTCATTTATTGTGTATGATCAATAAAAAAGTGTTATTATAAATAGTAAAATTGATATGTTAGGCCTACCTGATTTCAATGCAGATATCACTGTAATATTTTTAAGTAGTTTATTTATTTTATGACAATCATTTTCGTGTGTACTATGCTCATCGGGGCGCAACTATGCCATGTCCATCCTGCTACCTGATTTCTTCGGGGTGCAACTATGCCATGTCCCATCTGCTACCTGATTTCATCGGGGCGAAACTATGCCGTGGCCTATCTGCTACCTGATTTCTTCGGGGCGCAATTATACCATGCCTAGGCCTCCCAATTGACCGCGGGACGCAACTATGCCATACCGTTGTAAAGCACTTCACAAACGTGTATTGTACAGTATTTTTTGTACGATAGTATATTTTGAAAATAGTATTTTTTTTTAATCTTAATATACAATACGTACATTATACACTATCAGCCAAAAAGTAATGGGGCACTGTTTTGCCCCCTTTTAGAACCTCGTGGTACCACCTCTTGTTGCTATAACAGCAGCCAACCTGTCAATCATGCCCTCCACTAGTTTGTGTAGGATATCCACTGGAATGCGTCGCCATTCCTCTTGCAACATGACACTCAGTTGGACAATGGAAGTTGGTCGCATCTCCCGAGACCTCAATCACCGGTCCAATTCTCTCCAAATGTGCTCAATGGGATTGAGATCAGGACTCCGTGCAGGCCAGTTCAACCGGTGAACACTATTGTCTTCATACAACTGCATAGTAGCCGCCGAAACATGGGGCCAACTTGCATTGTTCAACTGAGTGACCTGTTGCAAGAGGAATGGGGACGCATTCCAGTGGATATCCTACACAAACTAGTGGAGAGCAAGCTTGGCAGGGTGGCTGCTGTTATAGCAACAAGAGGTGGTACTACGAGGTTCTAAAGGGGCAAAAACAAGTGTCCAATTACTTTTAGGTAGATAGTGTACTATGAACAGCTGACTGGTGTTAGCAGTCTGGTCAACGTGCAAACTTCACCATCAACTCCAATGTGAAGGAGTAAAAATGATTCAGGTACTTGTAATATTTCGTGTTCAATTAATTGGAATAATTTTATTTCTTTTTGTTAAATGAAGTTTGAATTGTTTAAATAAAGTTCAGTACATTTTAAATGCAGTGATTTGTTTCCTATGAATTATATTAATTAGAATCGAGGGGCTCACAACCAGAGTGGACCAAGTCCACCAGTGGCCAGTTTGTGGATTAATACAATCTCGGATGAAGAAAACTTAGATTTATTCATTGCCATAACAAACAAAGTCCATAACTCATTTGTTACTCCACAGAGGGCAGCATTTCCTATGGAAGGTGAAGGTTGCTAAGCGTGAGCCAGGAACTTTAAGACTCGATATCTCAGAACTATTCCAGAAGGACTTGGTCCACTCTGGTGGTGAACTCCTCAATATATAGATGGCAGTCGTTTTCATTACAACTCTAGAGTAGTTATTTGTAATATTTCAGCATACTTATCTAGGTTAGCAACTCTGAATTCAATAAAATCAACTTTCAATCGTGGCGTCCGTTTGCTGTAACGATGGGAAAACACACTATCGTGCAAAAATATTATTTACAAAATAATTATTTAATGAACAGTGGTACAATATGTAGCTTCATGAAATAAATATGAAGAGAATATGCAACGACAAATTATTTTATTTTTACTAGGTCAGCTCAATAGTAGTCTATTATACTACTAGTGTTTTTAATTGAATTGAAAGCGAGGGAAATGCTAGGAGAAACTTTAAAAAGTACCCGAAAACGCGTCCTTACAAGGGAAGTTTGCAACTGAGAGAAAATGAATATATTATGTAAGCTCCAAGCCTATTGGCCGCTTGTCTAACTCCGGGTTTGAGTGTCCACTGAAGGAGCTCTAGAAAATTTTGAAGAGGGAAACCCTGAAAATGGACGTCACCTTTAGCTACCACATACGGCGGGAAGGAGGGGAGGTATACAACAAGCTGACTGCAGGATCGGAAGAAGAAACGCCGGAAGATGTAAGTCTGCACATTGAAAAGTACGGTACTTTGTCCTTTCGCAGTGCGAGTGGAGTCAAGTAAACTCGCTCGTGTGGCAGGTGAGATGTTCGAAGCTAAGCCAAGACCGCCGGAAGAAGTGCCGGGAGTTGTAAGTCTGCACATGGATTCCGCAGTGCAAGTAGAGTCGAGTAACCTCGCTCGTGTAACGGAGTAACGTATGTAATGTATGAAAGTTGAGCCAGGGTATCATTGTCGAAAAATCATTTTGGAAAAATATCGGCAACTTTATGGGGGTGACAAATGTTGACGAATGTTACGTTAATAGAAGTAGATGTACAGTTTCATGTGAAGATAAAGTGGACGTAACGTTCGAGGTCTTGTATTGGAAGTGATGGAGAAACAATACATCCGATATTGTAGAAGAACATTTGTCGCTGGTCCTTCTACAATATCGGACACATACTTCTCTCCATAATTTTCAATACAGATCTCACATGTTTCGAACGTTACTTCCTCTTTATCTACATATGAAGCTGTACAGTATATCTACTCGTTCAACATTTTGTACCAGCACATCGACTTGACATTCCGTAAATCAGTCTTCATAAGATTTTATTACTCTTCTTATCCATTCATACGCATCGTTACAATCGATCAAACTGTTCTCATTTAAAACCTATGTCTCACTGTTTATTTATATTATAACATAACTTGTTTGTAGTGTCTACGAGAGATCTGATGATGGTTCTTTGAGCAGAAAACGTTCACCCGACATGTAAATAAGTGTATATTTGTGTTTATCACTATGTAATTTGGTAAGTTTGACGGCTTTAATAATAAAACTTTGATAATTCCTGAAATATGTTTTCTGAGCACCAATTAACAGCGTTGAAATGCTTCGATAACGTGTTCAACAAGATTAAAAATTCGACAAATAACTCAAGTTTTTTAACGGGTCAGAAGTCCCGGCAAGGCGTTGCAGGGCTTGTATCGAGATGTAAAGCACTCCTTTAAAAGTGATTATATTTTCGGTACCGCCAAAATATAGGCTAATTACGTATGGCTTAGGATGAATGTGATTTCGTACAACAATTTACAAAAATTCTATTTATGACACGACGTTTTGAATTCTCCTCTGATGTAGAATTCACGTGTTACAAAATGTATTATAAACAGTCGGTTTTTGAACATCTAGGCAGAAAATTACCATAGCTTCTAACTAGCAATAATTACTCGGGAAGAATAGCAATACGAGGAGTCATTTTCTTAAAAAAGATGACAAAGCTATTTCAATTAGATGATACTATATTGATAACCGCTGATGAGAAAATGTACTTCCCATTCACATTATAAAGTTTCTACTTAAATATAGTAGTGATTCAATAAGGCTCTCTGTTTCGTTCATAATAATACCCCTAAACCACAATTCCAAGTCACACAGAGACTGTGTGCACTCGTTGTGGGTCTCTGGCGTTTCATCAGTCCACGCGAGTTGTGTGGATATAAAGGGAAAAGTTGAGACGGTGTCGGGTGGAGTTCCCGGGTAGCTCAGTGGTAGAGCGCTGGTACGTTCAACCAGAGGTCCCGGGATCGATACCCGGCCCCGGAACAATTTTTCCCTTGAAATTGTTCAAATCTGCTTTACAGGGAGCTTCACCTGAAAGACTAGATTTGCATAATATATACGTTACTGTGTTCGTTAACAGAAAACCACAATTCCAAGTCACACAGAGATTGTGTGCACTCGTGGGTCTCTGGCGTTTCGTCAGCCCACGCGAGTTGTGTGGATATAAAGGGAAAAGTTGAGACGGTGTCGGGTGGAGTTCCCGGGTAGCTCAGTGGTAGAGCGCTGGTACGTTCAACCAGAGGTCCCGGGATCGATACCCGGCCCCGGAACAATTTTTCCCTTGAAATTATTCAATACCCCTAGTTCTTCAAATAAATACTTAGATTAGTAGATGAACATTAATGAAGTATTGTTAACACAGAAAAATTATTTACATTTTATATTATTATTTACTCTGTCCTATTCATATATTTATAACATTTAGATTCCCTACCTCGTGTTGAGAAGACAATTATATAACATTTCTCCATGTAGTAACTTTCAGCTCCTTATCTGAAACAAAAGAGAAATTTACATTCATTTATGATAAAATCGCATTCAGGATACCAAAATCCCTCATTCATCACTTCCTCCAGTATACTCCCCTCCATGAACATCAACATCACGTGCAACATTACCTGCTCGTCACAATCTACCCTTTTCGCCACAATTTTCAGCACACAATCTACTCCAT
Organism: Periplaneta americana; assembly: GCF_040183065.1. NCBI lineage: Eukaryota > Metazoa > Arthropoda > Insecta > Blattodea > Blattidae > Periplaneta > Periplaneta americana. Next base: position 32,160,194 of record NC_091122.1, read on the forward strand.
ACTTACATTCTTCAATAGAAACTACACCATCATTATTCGACACTTGAATGTATATCGATATTTTACGCATCTGTAACATTTACTTTGGGAAGAAATAAATATATAGGACCTATTCCTTTCTTTTAATTGTTAATTGTCTGTGGTTTAAAATAGTAAGTTCTTTACTTGCCCTCTTCATAGTACATTTCGTTTTAATGCACGATTATTATTATTATTATTATTATTATTATTATTATTATTATTGAATTCCATTATAATTACCGGACCATGCTCGACCATGCCGAAATGTAGTAATTATACACCTGGTAGCAGCCCTTTAATGGACCTCATTAAAGTACACCTATTCATTAAAGTTCAGGTGTTCCACCAATCAGAAAACACCATTATAGAAATATGTAAGAGCAAGTATCGATTATTCTCGGATATGCAATCGAAAGACAACTAGCGAAACGTCACGGAGGCTGGAAATCCAATACTGTCGCAGAAGGTTATGTTCTGTTACTATAATAATTAGCGTTAATTGTAAATAATATTCAAATAAATTCAATTTGTCATCTCGTTTTTCAATGTATAACTCAATTTCAAGGTTATATCAAGATTAATTTTTCTTTTACTCTCTAGATTATATCATGGTCGTCGACATCTGTTTCTCGGAAAAAATCAATACTTTCGCGTATGCGCACATCTCACAATTTACGAGGTAGGCTATTGCACAAGGTCAGTTCCGCTCCTCACTTACATAAGAATAACATGAATACTTATGAATAATTTCAAGTTAGAACATAAATCATTTTAAAAGGTACAATTTATTGAAAGTACAAGTTAGCAAACAAAGAAAAAATGCTAGGGAGATGATAAAAACAAACAAATGTTAGGAAGGTGATAAAAATCGTAGGATAAGCAGCCATGATTGGTTGAAACACGTCCTTCCGTATTGTTTAATTGGCTAAAAGTACATAATATGACGTAGTAAAAGTGTAAAAGTTATTTTAAACATGTTTTCAATTTATATTATTGTATAAATTGTGGTAGGGAATTCCTGGCCAACGGCTGTTGACTAGCATATTAATATTTACAACAAATAAATAAATGTCAATAGTTCATAGCTTATTTCGTTCCATTCATTAGACACACTCAAATCTTACAGCAAATTGTAGTTATTTATCCTAATTCCATTACCCTGATTCCTATACAGACGTCACATGCAATGAGAGGGATTTTCTCAAATCGCCTGTCTCCTTTTATTTGAAGATTGAGCACTGGATGTCGAATAAGGTAAACATTGCCTTACATTGGGTCAGATGGGCGCGTTTCGGAGCGATTACTCCCGATATCTCATATTTCTTTATACGAGAAAAGAAACCCGTCAACCAGGGCATTAATTCCCCAGCCTGTAGTGGCTATGACTGAGCCTGAGTGTTACGCTGCAGATTACAACAGATTTATATGGAAGAATAGCCGTGGAGCAGCGCCAGGATACAGATGCCCACGTGCTTGACAGGGAATTCTAACTTCATTTCTATGTGTCTACACTTTGGGATTGTTAGATGTATGCAGAGTGTAAGGGGTATAAGTACCATTATTTTAACTGATGATTGTTCGTGTCATAAGGAAGAAAAAATATCCTCACAATTTTTTTCTAATTGCAATATTTAACTAATTATTAAAGTTTACAATATTAGACGCTTGGCAACGTTGCTGGATGGGGAGGAGAGGGTTTACAAGTACACAGTACAGCTCAAGCGGGTACAGACATACAGGTACAAAACAGATGCTCTGTTCTAATGCAGGAGCGGACCGTTGTTTGCATAAAACGAACAGCAAATACAAACTTTCTATCTCATTAATAGAACTTTATGGTAAATTTCCATTTTATTTAACAATATTGGCAATATTGGTTCATTTCTTTATTGGTCTAAAAAGTAAACAATAGGCCTAATGGTTTACTGTACAAAATCACACGAACTTTTTTTAAATGCAACATTTTAATCTCGCCCGCTTTCATAAAGCAGTACTATTTTTAAAGAAATTTCTGTTTGTGTGATTTTCGAAACGACGTAAGAGACTCCTAGTTTCTAATAATCGTTGAGAAACCGTTGCAAAAGTTCGCCGATTAGGTAACCTTCATTGCCGAAAACATTGACGGTACATCTTCTTGTCTCACTTGAATTACGACGACTTTCTCCGTAAATTAGTAACATATGATATTTCTAAACTGTGAATGACATTGTAAGTTGCTTATCGAATACCCTGTACTGAACTGCCATCCGCTCGGCAGTAGAGCTATGGACAGGGAGCTTGAACTCAGCTGACATGTACGTACTGTACGTCTGTGCAGAGTATTGGCTGCTGAACACGTTGCCACGTCTCTACGCCAGGACATTAACAAATTTAAGCATGCAATTTTATTTAATTTCACGAAAACGTAATAGAACACACAAATATATATTTAAACTAATATTAACTCTTTCCTAGATATACCTACTGATGTAATTGTTTTCGCAATTTTACTAACGTAATAAGCAGTATAACGCGAATAAAATAAGAGAAGAATTTTTTTTCTGGGAAAACTATCAAGTTTTGACCGTATGTTGTATGGGCATTTTTTGATCCTGTAGATCCTCCCCGACGACTGTGAAAAGGACGGCACTTACACACCTTACATCCTGTATATCATCCGTAAAACTTCTACCGTCTACATTCTATTGACGAATTAAACTTTCCACTTTTCTTCTAACACTCTACTTTCAATCTAATGCAGCGAAATATCGAGTTTATATGCAGGGTGTTTCAGAATTCAACCGAAGAAATTTATCTGGTTACAGAGGAGTTGTAGACAATTTGAGTAGGGAACCCAGAGTCTCACACAAAAAATATCTGAGTTATCAGTTGTTAAAGTTGAATAGTTTCAAGGAAAAAATTGTTCCGGGACCGGGCATCGGACCCGAGATCTTTGGTTGAGCGCGCCAACGCTCTATCGACTGAGCTACCCAGGAACTACCAGATCCCGGCTCAATTATTCCTTTTTTCATCCACATACCTCAAGTGGCTTGACAAGACGTCAGAACCCCAACATTGAGTGCACACTTTCTGTGTGACTTAAATTAGTGGTTTTCTGTTAACGAGCAGTAACTTGTATTATATAAATCTGGCTCAACGCGCCCAGTCAAAGGTCCCGGGTTCGATGCCCAGCTCCGGAACAATTTCTACCTTGAAATTATTCAAGTCAGCTTTACAGGGAATTATACATGAGGAGGAAGGTTTGTATAGTTGTTAAAGTTGTTTATACTTGTGATAGGCCTACTCATAATTCATTATTAAAATGAAATAGGAGTATGAAATTGTATGGAATGGTTTCGGATCTTATTAGGAATTGGATGAAGTCCAACTGTTAATAACTAATCAACTTATATATCTTGATTACACAACATTTAACACTATATCACTTCGGAAAACGTATTATTTGTCTTTCTTGTGTGAAATTTTATATTATCTTGTTAACATGTTTCAGCCTGCTATTGGCCATCTTCAGCAAGACCAGCAACAACCAGTTCTGAAGATGGCCAATAGCAGGCTGAAACATGTTAACAATGTAATATAAAATTTAACACAATAAAGACAAATAATACGTTTTCCTAACTAATTAATCGTGATTTCAAAATTTAGCTTTTATTGAATCTGTAAATTTGCCGGAAAATAATGAAACAGTACGCCTCTGCAATGCATTTTGTTTCACCCTTATTCACTTCCGTTACCTACTGTATCAATTTTATAAGATAATTAATTATATCAGCATGAAACTATGGTGTAACGGATAACTTGTCAGACCTCAGGCAAACGGTAGAAGAATGTGAAAAGGTTTTGATGATTTAAGTAAGTTTTCCCTTCTGTGTGGGGAAATATGAAAGTTGCACCTTATTTTATTCATAATGATCAGTTTGGATATGGATAAAATAAAAACACGGTAAAACATTTACTACTGAACTTTATTTGTTGAAACTTTGTGCATAAAGCGGACCTCCTTGCCGATTTGTAACGGCTTAAAAGTGTATATAAACTAAAACTACAAACTATTTTGAGATTACGTTTAAAATAA
>NC_091122.1:32169289-32229289 GCF_040183065.1 Periplaneta americana
TTAGAAATAAATATAAAGTAATTACATAATTAAAATAGGACATTTGATCCAGGGAACATTCGTGTTTGATAGAAGGATAAATCGTTTAATATGTTACTTAATTTAAATTGTATTTAAAATATTAAAATGCGATCATTTTGATCCAGAGACACTCATTGGGTGCAATGACAATTCCTTTAACATGTTTCTTAATTGTTATTACCAATTATTTTTGGAAAAGCGAAAATTAACAGACAAATTTTGGCTACAGATTTATTATTATGTTTATATTATATTATATTATGAAAAAGTGTGTTGATAACGGATGTACTCGAATTAGAAAGTTTTTAATTTGTTGTGGGAGCTCTTGAATCTCAGGAGGAACAACAGCGCAACATAATCTGCTTGGCTCATTACCCAATTTTTTTGCATTGCATTTATTGCATATGTATTTTATGTATTTTAACACGATTCAATTGAGCATAGTTAAAATTTGAATTATAAAATAATGGATTGCTAAGCTAACGTACTATTACTGCATCCTAAATCAATACACTCTCGTTGTTCGTTAATTCTCTGAGATAAAAATGAATATGTTCATAAACATTATTATAAGAAATACAGGAAATGAATATACAGAATAACCTATCAAGTTTTCTGTGCATAAGAAGCTATTTTAATCTTACCTGTCCTCAATTCACTCACAAGTTGCTGTAATAACATTATAGCATATGTCCATCCAGAGAAACTACACTTTCCAATGATGAAATAATAATTAATTATACAAATCGGTTAATTTAGCTTCTGATATTACTTCATACAAACACAGAAACATTGTCTGTAGGCTATGTTTCATAGCTTTCGATTGTTGTGTCCAAGGCCCCTTATAGACGAAGTCGTTTGTTTTTTATTTCAATACACCGCCTTAGATGGCAGTTATTTTAATTTTAAAACTCATTTATCTCATTAAATATCAGTCCCATCAAAATTTTTCAAGGAATAAAACGTATCAGAAATCATTTTTAAAGAAACTTTTGTTATGTAATATATTTCACAAAAATCAATAATAAGCGAGATATTTGGATTTATTTAATTCAGGCCCCCTTATAAGCACCCTTTTAAATAACTTATTTTGAATGCCATATAGCCTATAATCTAAGTTACAACGAACTTAATATATATTCCAATTTTCATCGAAATCGGTTAAGCCATTATCGCGTGAAAAGGTAACAAACATACAGACAGACAGACAGACAGACAGACATACAAACATACAAACAAAAATTTCAAAAAAGCGATTTTCGGTTTCAGGGTGGTTAATTATATATGTTAGGACCAATTATTTTTGGAAAATCGAAAATTAACAGAAACATTTCGGCTACAGATTTATTATTAGTATAGATTATTGTTAATAATACTAACCTTAAATTTAATAATTGCAGTAAGGTGTGACAATAAATTACCGCATTGGACAGAAATTCATACAGGAGTAAGACAAGGCTGCGGCCTTTCACCGTTGCTATTTATTATCTATATGAATCAAATAATTAGAGAATGGAAACAATTACCTCATGGAAATATACAACTCAATAGACTTTTACAACTAGATTTATTACTTTTTGCAGACGATTTAGCTCTGGTGGCATCCTCAGAAGATGAATTACAACGTTCAATTTTTAATTTTAACAAAATTGGAATTAAATGATATGATATGAAAATCTTCTCCTTCTTCTTCTTCTTCTTCTTCTTCTTCTTCTTCTTCTTCTTCTTCTTCTTCAGTCCCTTCTGCTGCTAAGCGTCGGGTTCGCCTCTCTCCGTCCATTTCATCCATTTTTCCCGGTCTCTACACATTCTCCTCATCTCTACCATTGTTTCTCCTTTCTGTTGGCCTATTCTTTCTATCGTATCCTCCCATTTAATCCTTGGTCTTCCTCTTCTCTTTCTTCCTTCCACTCTCATTTCCATCACCTGTTTAACCTTCCTTTCCTCTCCCATACGATATACATGCCCAAACCATTTCAACTGTCTTTCATTAATCACCTCTGCTAATGCTCTTCTCATTTTAACTTCTTCTCTTATCCTGTCATTCCTTATCCTATCTCTTCTGGTCTTTCCTACAGCTCTTCTAAGATATTTCATTTCCACTGCTGTTAATTTACTTCGATGTTTATCTAAGAGTGGTAAGCTTTCAGTACTATATTGTATTATAAGTTTAATTATTGAATTATATATCTGTATTTTTGTCTTAGAGGTTATTTATTTTTCTCCAACTATTGTATTACTTATTTGATAATATGTTGATGTTGCTTTCTTTACCCTGTTCAGTACTTCTTGATCTACTCTTCCATCACTAGTTATTATTGTTCCCAAATATTTAAAACTTTCCACTCTCTCCAGGTTATGTCCTTCACATTCAATGTTAAATTCTGTTTCCTGTCTTTCTTCCTTAGAGATCCACATTACTTTACTCTTGTTGACATTAATCCTCATCCCTTTTCTTATTAACTCTTCGTTCCATTCCATCAACATGTGTTGTAGCCTTTCAATGAAAATCAATAAAGAAAAAACTAAAATTATGGCCTTCTGCGGAAAATACCCTGTGCCTAGCAAAATATGTTTAGATTTCAAACTATTAGAAAGGATAAATTATTTTACATATCTCGGATACACATGATCTTTTTTCGATGAAGTAGACAATTCACAGAAAATTTCTAAATTCACCAAAACAATGGGAATAATTAACAACATTATGAAACCTTCCCTTGTACAAAGGCATACTCGAATTCGTCTTTACAAGACCTTGGCGAGACCTGTACTTTGTTACGGCAGTGAGGCATGGACATTGAGGAAGAAAGACGAAAGCAGAATAACGGTTAATGAAATTAAATTTATGAGATATACAGCGGGATATACGAAATTGGATCACAAACGCAATGAAGATGTAATGGAAGAATTACAACTAGAACCTGTAATTAATCACGTAAAACATTATCAGAACAACTGGATAAATCATCTGCATCGCATGCGTAGAGATAGAATCCCAAAAGTCATGCTCCACTATCGTCCAAATGAGTCATTCCACGTCAAATCGCACAAAATTATACAAATTTTGACCTTCATATTTCTGATTGCGTTTATATTTTTTTTACCAACTCTGTGGGTCTCATAAACCAACAAGTGTATTTTTATTTCCTCCTAAGTCTACATGTTTTTAAAATATTACATGTTAAAATTCGTTAAAAATGTCGCACAATGCAACATTTAAAGCGTCATATTTCTAACGATATTGATGTTAATTTTTTTTTTAATGCATTTAAAAGCTTAAAGTACTGTCTTTTATTAAATATTTACTAACTAACTTTAATATAATTATTTAAAATATTTTTTTATAATTCAGTTTTTAAAACATATACATCAATGTGAAATAGCCCTATTAAAAATATAAAAAAATGCCTACTAGGTGCACTGAAGTATTCTTAATAATTCCAGAAAAAATCAGAATGGGATCTCTAATAGTTTAATGGAAATTTAATTACTTATGACAGAATGTGTAGCGGTCGGCGCAGCAGCAGTGGAAGGGAAGCGTTAAAGCGCGCTAAGAGGTTTATCGGCGCTGGATAATTGACTGAACGTTGCAACATTACACCCAGTACAGAACAAGTTACTCGAGGAAACACTGCTAATTTACTTATTATGATATCTTCAAATAATTGTACATTATGCTTTTCAAATGTTTTTTTCATTCACACTTTAAATATTCATTCGCCTACCTTCTTTCTTGAAAGAAAATTGTTTTACTAAATCTTCAGTTTTTGACAACGGAATGAAAGTATATAATTTTAATGTACCAGTTATTGGTTTTAGATTATGGTGTCTGGAATGCAAATTTTCAATGTGGTTTTTGTGCTTATTGAATGGACAAAATATAAATGACACGTTAGAAATGTTTTTTGTGACTAATCAAACAGTTTTTTTTTTTTTTTTGGTGTTATAGGATCTTGTATAGGCTAACTCTCGTTGCAAGTCTTTTAACAGTATCTCCAATGCCAACACATGGATCTTTACCATGCGACATTGCAAAGAAGTGTCATTCAGCACTAATTCCATAATCGTCTTCATGTAAGAAATTATTTTTAAAATTCTTTTTTTTTTTTTTATTGTGAACTTGATCCATTGGAAAAGTAGATGATTTTTTCATATCGTTGAATTCTTGCTTTAAGAAATTGATTGCTTCGGATTAAAAAAAGTGAAAGGGATCGGTGTCATGTTTCATGGTTTCTGAGATGACATTACTTTTGTAACGAATTTCTGTATCTCCTTCGAAATATACTACGAAAGGATTTATTTATTTATTTATTTATTTATTTATTTTATTTATTTATTTACTTATTTATTTGTTTAAATATACAGAATAAAAAATATATTTACAAACAAGAGAAATAGAAATAAAATAATACAATCAATATAAAAAAGGAGATGCAGTAGTATTAACAAAATATGAGACCGAATGAGCAGCGCTCGTGTTCGGTCACAGTTCAGACATAATATTAATAGGCCTATAAGAGAATATAAAATAAAATAAAGTAGGAAGTAAAATTAAAATTGTATTGTATTGTGGCTTGGCATATGTTCCAATGTACACCTTGTATTGAATCTTGTATTACAAATGAATAATTTTCAGAAAAGTCTGCAATAACTATGTAATTTTCAGGTTGTACCTTTCTTTGCATTCCGTCAAAAATAAAATATGGCTGACTTTTGAATGGATGATGATGATGCATCTTCTACAGGAAAAACTTAACATGCTAGGGAGCCTTTTACTTTTGAAACTTTTCATGGGGGTATCGTTTTGTTGTATCTTTCTTTTCTTGATAGGGGATTCTATTGACATCAAACTCTTGTTTAATTCCTCAATATTACTGATTTCTAGCACTGTAGCCATAGAACTGCTAGAAGAAGTACTGGGATAATCACTTTCTCTGTCCGCACTTTCATTTGATTCATGTTTATTAATATCACAAGAACTACCGGCCTCACATATAATTTCACCTGACCTATGCGGAAATTGATTGATTTTTACGGAACAAATCACATATTTGCACACTCAAAGACTCCTTTAAATTGAGCTTTATCAATAAGTCGCGATTTACGCGTCTTAGTGTACTTTTCTTTTTAAAAGCGTGATTAGGAAGGTAAATGGATTTAAACACTTGTTATATATTACGCGATCTTTACCATCACTCATGTTGTATAGAAGTCACGTCACTGCGCGAAATTCAAACCCAAATTGATTATTTTTCTCTCCTGCCATCTGTTTACTGTCATAAAGTTTACTGCCTTACCCAGCCTTGCTATCATCAAACACTTGGCTATATTACAGTATAAACATACAACACTGTGAAGGGCTTCCCCTCTTAGCTGATCTGACAATAATAAAATAATTTTAGATAAGATATTTACTGTTCCTTAAGATATTAATCATTTGATGATTAGTATGGTGACATCATATGCAACGGGGAATTTCCACGGGCAGCCTTCTAGGCTATGGCTGCAAGCAGTTCATTAGCTGGGCATCGCGAGCGCGTGCACGCCTCCGGAAAATAAATTGTTACAAATGTATGGGTGCCGATCCCATATTTATAAATGCACTGGTTTACAGATAATACATCAGCGAACTAGTCTATATTTTTTCAGATTTTTAACTTGGCTATTTATTATAGTAATTTTGCTTTGAGAAAGAAACGATTAAAAAATAGGCCAAATTTTAAATTTATTTGTGATAGGCCTAAAGTAATAAAAAGTGTTGTATTTCGTCTTTCAAATGCGCCAAACCGCAAATCTCAATTACGACACAGAGTTCCAAGCGAGTTTATGTACAGTGCGTAACTTCAAATATTCATAACTACACAAATAATTAATAATTGTGAAAATAAAAAAATACGGGTCTCCTTATTTGATGTCTGGAATTCATGAAAAAAAAATTCGACCATTTCCGAGAAGGTCGTGTTTTATTGCTGTGCGATTTGACGTGGAATGACTCAAATGGGAAGAGATCTCTCGGTCGTCCAAAGAAGCGCTGGATTGAAAATTCAACTGTAAGATCGTAACAGGCCATTTGGCCTAATACTTGAAAGGAGGAAGAAAAAGGAGAAGAAGACTTTAAATTTATAATTTATTTTTTTGACCTATTACTAGGGAAAGGAAGTTCATGCATTTGCATATTTGTTCTCTATCGTTGTGTGAATATGCTGAAAGATTATCTACATGAATCACAAATTTCTGAATACAATGATATTACTTCTATTGTGCATAAAAGTGCATATTTTGCCTTTATCTATAAAAGCATCATATTTTAACATTTATGCAAGGAAACTGCATATTGTGTATGTTTCTTTCCCTCATTTTTAAAAGTGTGTAACCTCGTAAACACGACTAATTTATGTTTATGAATTTTGAACGTAACGATGACGCCCTCATAGGGAGCCTCTCAAGTTAGCAATTGGTATTCCTTCACTGCAGTCTTTAGCAGATTTCGATAGAACAATATCCAGTTTAACATCAGTTCCAGGAAATGTAGGAGATAAAGTGAACGAGAAAACAGCAAATATTCTTTCCAGAAACCCTGGCTATTATCAACTTAAAGAAATTCAAGATATTTTCGAAGGAAAAAACCCCAAAAACCAACAACATTTTCTATAGAACAGCTCACAGCTTTTGTGCAAGCCCCTCTTACTTCTTGTGACGTAGAACGAAGTTTTTCGCGCTACAAAGCTATGCTGAGAGACAACAAGCTAAGAATGACAACAGAAAACATACGTCACTGCTTAGTTGTGAACTGTAACAGCATAAATGGAGCATTCAGCAATGAGGCAAGCACTTCAAAATCCATAAGTTACTTATACCTTATTATTCTGTTGAAATAATCTCAGACTGATAATGCATATTTTGTAGCATATTTATCTACTTTTATGGCATAAAGGCATGCATATTCTTCACGTTTTTAGAGCATGAACTTCCTTTCCCTGCCCATCACTAACACAATAATTTAAATAAAACATTTTAGTATGCACCCAGTGGAAAGCAGTTTACTAATATTGGGAAACAAATTTATAATTCCGGTGTTTTCAAATGGAAACTTATTACAAATGTCATCATTAAATAAAATGCATTTAACTGTGGACTTGTAAGCAATTCCGCAATAAGTAAAATTCATTTCTTCAACTTTCTTGTCAACGACATTACCGTTTTCTACCTAACATTCAAAATACATTATAGAAATAGAGTCATATATCCTACTATGGATTAGTCCACACCTATGGAGTAACGGTTAGCGCGTATGGCCGCGAAACCAGGTGGCCCGGGTTCCAATCCCGGTCGGGACAAGTTACCTGGTTGAGGTTTTTTCCGGGGTTTTCCCTCAACTTTCGGTGTTGGACCCCGGACTCATTTCACCGACATTATCACCTTCATATCATTCAGACGCTAAATAACCTCAGATGTTGATACAGCGTCATAAAATAACCCAATAAAATAAAAAAATAAATACATTATTCAGCGTGGCAATTAATGTTTCTATATACTCCTAACTGAACCGTTGAGCAAAGTAAACATATTACATTTTGTCCGACAGAACAACAAAAAAGTTCTTCTCATTCTTTACGAAACCACCTTTTACTGCTTGTAGAGATAGAGTTTGTAGAGCGACATGATACAGCCACTGCTTGCCTTCAGTACGTGAATGAAACACACAACAATGTACAGGGAATTCCTCGTAGGCCTACCCGTTTGAATGTCTGTGATTACACGACGTAATCACAACACCCGCTTTGGTCACCGCTGGTTTAGGATAAATTTTTGTACGCAGAGTATCAGATGAACAGATGTAAGTCAGAAACCAATTTTTCTTTATCAACTGTGTATTTCTGTGAAAATTTTTACAGCGTTATCACAGTCTAGTATATACAGTCACGATGGAGTAACGGTTAGCGCGTCTAGCCGCGAAACCAGGTGGCCCGGGTTCGATTCCCGGTCGGGGTAAGTTACCTGGTTGAGGTTTTTTCCGGGGTTTTCCCTTAACCCAATATGAGCAAATGCTGGGTAACTTTCAGTGCTGGACCCCGGACTCATTTCACCAGCATTATCACCTTCATCTCATTCAGACGCTAAATAACCTGAGATGTTGATAAAGCGTCGTAAAATAACCTACTAAAATAAAAAAATATATATAGAGTCACGAAGCTCAATACGTAGTAAATATGCATCCATAGATAGTTGCTAACCACTAGGATCGCTAATATCGCCTCATTACAGACAGTGCGAAATAGTACCGGCACAGTCAATTGTTCCTAGCACCCCCAAAACTCAAGCTTCGTGACTGTATATTATACTAATCCTCATTTCAGTTTGGTTGATAGGCCTTCCCCTCTACTCACACTCTTTACCATCCGTGAAGGGGAAGATGCTATTGTCCATCTCACTAACGTTCGACTAAACTGACTTTGAACATAGTGAAAATTCTTACTACTGAAAATGTTTACCGGTAATCTATATATATAATATATAATAATATTATATTACATTATATATAATATACATTATACATTAAAAAGCTACTGAGAGCAGAAGATAAAAGTTTTTGTCACCGCTAGTTGCTACTCTATATCATACACAATGGGACAATCTACACTGTCACTCCCCATGACTTCATAATAGAAACTAACATTCCTTAATTTAATTATTAGTTGAACTTATTGTAAGAACGACACTAAAATATACTCAAACATGTAATTGTTAAACATCTGTGTCACTGTATTTTATATCAACTTATGTACTTTATTTAATATTTTATTATCTTGTGCGTAGAACTTGGGGGGGGGGTGCAGGTATAAGAGGTAACAGCTACCGGTCTGTTACTGACGAACTCAGGGCAAGCAGAAGGGGAAAGAAATGCCTTCGCTTCCTCTCAACTTGTATGAAATGTCGTTTAGACTGGCGTTATCTTCGTACAAAGAGGAAGTAAAATCTTTTGGTACCAAATGAGCATCGCCATATGACCTATGTCTACGTTCAAGTAATTACGTCTTAGGATGTCAGCGACCCAAATGTGTGCAATTATGTTACACAAATACTGTGTTTCCATGTCTTGCGTTATGTTAAGCGCTGTCATACAGTTGCGATAATCAAGAGAGATCAGATCCGCATCTGTTTCTTGTAGACATTGAGCAATCGGTGCTCATTTGTTCTGTTGATGTGGTGGGCTGAACAAACGACTGTCACTTCGACGATCGATCTGTTAATGTTAAGTACGAGTAATTGCCAGATTGTTATCAGCTAGCTTCTTCATATTTCAGAGGCCGAACATGCACTGGACTGCGGTCAAAGACCCACATAACAGCTGACATGAGCGACTGCAGACACTTTTGTAGTTTATTAACCTCTTCCCTTACTATGTATTTTACCAGTTTTGTGAAAAAAGTGTCATTTTTTTTATTTTCGTAAAGAGGTCATTTAATATTGCAGAATAACTGTACATCACTAATTTTCTTACAAACCTAAAAAATCACTATGAAATAGACATACATTCATACCTTAATTATTATCCCGAGTTATCTCGTACACCTTGATTCCAGCTCTGGTAGTTGTCCCACTTTGATTTTCTCCTGAACTATTTACCAACTTATGTTTTTTTATGGATTAATTTATGAGGTACAATACCAGTGCTGTTATCAAGGCGTTAAATGTTGCTTGTCGTGTGATGGACTCGAAAGCAGGGTATTACGCACAGTGGCACATTGCATTCCGGACAGTAGTATCTGCTCTCCTATATGAGAGCGTTTTGTGAAGAATGGTGTAGCAGTCATTGAATATTTGTACCAGTACATCTGTTCTTCAGGTTTGTGAATAATGTTCTGCAGTATCACTATGCCCAAAAGTAAATGTATTTCAGAGTCTGTAGTAGGCCGCCACGAATTATTTTCAGCATTCTGTGAACACTTGTTAGCATGCCGAATCGTCTCCTCGAATATAATGTTGATGAGGTCATTATTAAATAATAATTAGCATGCCGAATCGTCTCCTCGAATATAATGTTGATGAGGTCATTATTAAATAATAATTTAAAAAATGGAGAATTATCGTTATCAGAAACAATGTTAAAATTTCAGGGAATGGGGACCTCGGAGGTGCAGAAGAAATGGTGCCAGATGTCTTCTATTCAAAACACTGTCTGTCGAAAAAACGCGACATCAACTGATCTGAATTTGATTGTTGGTCTATAACTTCGTCTTCTGATACCGATGTTTCATTTCCTAATCTTCTGCAGGAATATATTCCTGATCAAAAGTTTCGGAATCACTAACTTGATCCATCTTTACACAAAACAGCACAAAAAACACCAAACACAAACAGAAACCGCCAAAACTAACCAGCATCTACTCACTACTGTGTGTGAATGCTATATGAGCATAGAATTCTACTCGCAAGGAAGAAGCACAAAAAACACCACCGGATATAGCAATATCACTAACTTCTGTAGCCATCTAGTGAGGAAAAGGTTAATGAAAGAATGGAAATGTATATATTCGGGATATAATACTTAGCAGCGAAAATGGGACTCAAACGAGTTAACTCGGGTTAATAAATTTTGACACAAGTTAGCAACCCGAGTTAACTCGGGTTAATCAGGGAAGTGGTTAAGGGAGGTAATGGGTGAAATTTCTATTTTCTACATTTTTCAAGCTACGTCCTTTATTTTTGTACACGTAATCACGGTGTTATACATAACGATGTGGTGGACGCATTTCTGTGAGTCAATTAGTTTCTTAATTATTGACGACAACATTTTAAAAAATTTGCATATTTCAAAATGCAATATGTCGCTCAATTTTTCAATAAAATGTCTCAAATTTTTTTGCAAAACCAGTTGTATATTTATAAAAAAAACATCACGCATTACTTTACCTATGGGGAGGGAAATTTTCATAATGAATGCATATAGGGTGACCAGATTCACATCGACAAAAAAACAAGTCACAAAGCTTAAAAACAAGGACATTGTTCGAAAAAAGAGGACAGAAAACATATACTTAGATTTAGGCTTAGGCCTATATTATACTTTAAATTACGTCAATATCTATTTTATTACAAAATATTTACAGCACAGATTTAGACTTAAATCATATTTAAAAGTATGTTAATGTCTATTTTATTACAAAAATAATAAAATTATGAAAAATTAAATAACAATAATGATTTTACAGTAAGCAACATATGCAAGTCAAGGAAACTATAATAATATTATTAAAGAGAATAGAAAATACCTATTTAGATTTACATTCGCAGTAGCTACCTCTGAGCAACGCTCATAACAAGGAGGAGCAAAGGGAGTTTTATAATCGTTGGCAAAGAGTATATTCCGTCGATGCTGCTGCCACCTACAAGCAAATTACTTGAAAAGGCGTCAAATCAGATAATTTCAAAATATCAGGAATACATTTTACGAAAAGAAGGACATTTCTTGACAGACTGTCCGAGCATGCGCAGACAGCCAAGATGATCCTGTCGCGAGCCGCAAATGATTCCAAGAGATAACGAATGGCCTATACACCTCCGTAACCTCGAGATCACTACTTCAAAAAGTCGCTGAATTAGGTAAATAATTTCTCCAAAGAGAACATTCTAATGTCAAAGTTTCAACTGGGATAATGTTTTTCTAGGAGTGCTAATTTGAACCGCAACATGTGGAACTTACTTACTTACTGGCTTTTAAGGAACCCGGAGGTTCATTGCCGCCCTCACATAAGCCCGCCATTGGTCCCTACCCTGAGCAAGATGAATCCAGTCTCTACCATCATATCCCACCTCCCTCAAATCCATTTTAATATTATCTTCCCATCTACGTCTGGGCCTCCCAACTAACACTCTATATGCATTTCTGGATTCGCCCATACGTGCTACATGCCCTGCCCATCTCAAACGTCTGGATTTAATGTTCCTAATTATGTCAGGTGAAGGATACAATGCGTGCAGCTCTGCGTTGTGTAACTTTCTCCATTCTCCTGTAACTTCATCCCTCTTAGCCCCAAATATTTTCCTAAGAACCTTATTCTCAAAAACCCTCAATCTCTGTTCCTCTCTCAAAGTGAGAGTCCAAGTTTCACAGCTATAAAGAACAACCGGTAATATAACTGTTTTATAAATTCTAACTTTCAGATTTTTTGACAGCAGACTGGATGACAAAAGCTTCTCAACCGAATAATAACAGGCATTTCCCATATTTATTCTGCGTTTAATTTCCTCCCGTGTGTAATTTATATTTGTTATTGTTGCTCCAAGATATTTGAATTTTTCCACCTCTTCGAAGGATAAATCTCCAACTTTTATAGTTCCATTTCGTACAATATTCTGATCACGAGACATAATCATATACTTAGTCTTTTCGGGATTTACTTCCAACCCTATCTCTTTACTTGCTTCAAGTAGAATTTCCGCGCTTTCCCTAATCGTTTGCGGATTTTCTCCTAACATATTCACGTCATCCGCATAGACAAGAAGCTGATGTAACCCGTTCAATTCCAAACCCTCTGTGTTATCCTGAACTTTCCTAATGGCATACTCTAGAGCGAAGTTAAAAAGTAAAGGTGATAGTGCATCTCCCTGTTTTAGCCCGCAGTGAATTGGAAAAGCATCAGATAGAAACTGGCCTATACGGACTCTGCTGTAAGTTTCACTAAGACACATTTTAATTAATCGAACTAGCAACATGTGGAACAGTTTCAGGAAAAGAAAATCTTTTCATTCTTCTATGAAGTTACGAGTAACAGCTTTGAATTACACAATGTCACATCAACTGATCTTTAATTTCATTTGTTGGATTATGGGTACCCTTGATTGGAAGCAGTATGACTTTTATTAGCCATATAACTGACCACGCATCTCCATATAGTGGCAGATAAAAATGCCTGATTGGAGTCAGGCGTGACAGGGATTTCTTTTTTCTACCAGAGTTGACTTATCACGTCCGGGTTATCTCGGTGTGAGGCTTGCACGCTGTTATCATAAAAGATATTTATGGGGGAGGCAACACCTTCTCAGAAGTAAATGTCTATGGCACCTGAGTTATAAGGATTCGAAGGAAATTACGTCACTACGAATCATAAAAGAAAACAAAAACCTTACCCATAAATCAATATATGACGATGTGGGCAATGGCTCACTTCATCCGTGACTATATATGACGATTCACGGTCAAGACTTTCGTAATGCTACAAATTTGCAATCGTCATCCACGTAGACTCTTGTAACAATCTAATTCTAGTATACAGTGAAACTTCCCAATAGCGGACACCGCCGGGAAAAAATTAAATGTCCGTTATTCAGAAGTGTCCGCTATTTATAAAATCGTTAGTATGTATACAGTACGTTAAAATTTAAATACAGTATCAGTAAGTTTTCTTTTCCAGTCAGATGCAATTTCTGGATGAACAGATGCAGATTCACCACATACACTTTTGTAGGAAATATTGTTTCGTGACCGAAACTTGTCTAGCCAACCACCCGAAGCTTTAAAATCAGAACAGCCCAACTCTTTTGCAATTTCTAAGGCTCTCTCTCTAACCAAGGTCCCAGATAAAGGCATCTTATTTGGTCTAGCACGGCAGAACCATTCATATGTTAAATTGTCAATGGCAAGCCCCTCAGTTTTAGGAAAAGCTCTTTTTGTGTTCTCATTTGCATTCTCAGTGTATGATTTTAAAATAACATCCTTGTTTTTCAAAATTTCACTAACCTGAGTTTTTCCCACATTAAACTTTGTGGCCAGCTCACGAACACTTAATTTCTCCTTCTCACTATGCTTTACAATATCCACGTTCTCTTTTAGTGACAAACGTTTACGTTTTTGTGACATTTTTAATGTGACTGTACTTCGGAACACTCAACTTTACAAACTAAGAAAGTACGGACTGCTCATGTACAGTACCACAACTAAAACTGTGCTGCTTACCTTCAATAAAGTACAAGAACGTTCAAATGCACGATAATGATTGTTGCAAAGAATTCCGTTTAAATTACAACCGTCTTTTTTTTTTCTTTCACGCTGACCGTTATTTGGAAGTTTTAATTGTTGTTGGGAGATACATTTCACTGTCCGCGTCCGTTATTGAGAACGTCCGCTATTTGGAAGAATTTTATCATAAGGGCTAATGTTATTTTGCAGGGGAATTTAAAAATGTCTGTTATTGAGAGGAGTCCGCTATTGGGAAGTGTCCGTTAAGGGAAGTTTCACTGTAATAATACTCCACAACGCTGTGTAGAATAATGTCTGGAAAAGGTTATCCAAAATAATTATTAAATCATTAAAAACTGGAGATTTATCGTTCGAAGAAGTGGAAAAATTAAAAAATATTGGAGCAACAGTAACAAATATAAATGACACTCGCGAGGAAATTAAAGGCAGACTAAACATGGGAAATGCCTGTTATTATTCGGTTGAGAAGCTTTTGTCATCTAGTCTCTTATGTAATAAAGAAAATTTTCCAAATGATTCAGCCATACATAGTTTAAATACCCTCAGAAAGAATGATTTTCATACGCCATCATCAAATTTATCATGCTATCAAAGGGAGTACGTTACATGGCGATAAAAATGTTCAATAGTCCTCCTGAAGACATTAAGAATCATAGCCAAAACCCTGCATTATTTAAGGTAAAAGTAAAAAAAAAATACTATCTCACACTTTCTATTCTGTAGATCAATTCTTGACATTAATACTATTAAATGGTAAACATATTGCACTGTAAAAAATATTATTTTTATTAAGGTATTAATTCTGTACATATTTCATATTTGCATTTTATATGTTAAACCTAAGAATTGATACATTCTTTTTTCTATGCTATAAAGCAAATGTAAGAATATTATGGAACGAATAAATTGTCTGTCTAAAGCAGCCGTGGCGAAAATGTGACTCACGAGCACATTATGGCTCGCAATGATAGAAAGCAAGAGAAATGCATAGCTACCTCCCCCAACCCCCACCCTCTCATTCACTGGAGTCAAACTTCGTTCCATTTGTATCTGTCTCTGACCTGCGAGTGGCGTATCGTCGCAATGTCTCTCTCGAAACCATGTACCTCTACAAAAACGAAAGTTTCAAGTAGGATGGAACGACGCATTTTTTTGCTGCCAATATGATGAGAATATTAAATGTATGATTTGTTCACAAGTATTACGAGGAAAACGGTTGTATAACATAAAATGGCATTATATTACATGTTACTGATGAAACATTAAAAGGTTAAGTATTATTATTATTATTATTATTATTATTATTATTATTATTATTATTATTATCATCATCATCATCATCTCTGTACGTTGATCCTTTTTCGGCAAATGTACGAATAATGCGGTTTGATCTTCAATTTAAACTCACAGATTTACAATGTGATGTTAAATGAAAGCTAGATGTAAGGACTTGACAAATGTTGAACTTTTCAAATCTTTGCCGAAAAATAAATATCCGAAGCTTCGTTCTTTCGCTTGCTCTGTTGAAGCCATGTTCGCTATAAGTTACGTTTGTGAAAAATTATTTTCAACAATGAAAATAGTAAAAACCAAATTTACATCACGACCGACAGACAAATACCTTCGTGATCAACTACGACTGGCAGTAAGTGACATAATTCCTGATTTTGAAACTCTGTCGCAGAGACATTCTGAAGTCAGTTAATAGGTTGAGATAATGTGTCCTATGTTTTCTTGTTCTTTTCTTTCTTCGTTACACGCATACACATTAATTTGTAACCTCGTACTGCATAAAATTATATTTAAGCGCTTGACGTAAGGAAAATGAAAATCCGTTTAATAAGTCAGACAGTTGCTTCACTTCCCCTTAGGATGTCCGCCTTCCTCCATACGTGCTATGCACGTTGCAGGTTACACAGTGGCTCGGCGCACGATCACATTTTCGCTACGGCTGGTCTAAAGGATTCAGGTATGCAGGGAGGGAAACGGCTCTGGTTATGGATGAGAAAGATGCCAGAATATATACGTAGATAATCCATTCAGGATTATTATGGCATACATACATACATACATACATACATACATACATACATACATACATACATACATACATACTGTACATACATAACATAACATAACATAAGGTTAAGTGAGATATGGTCCACTTCGCAATAGGTCCTCGCTACGAAAATGTCCAACGTTTAGAAATGTCCACATAGAAAATTCGTCCATGCCATAAAAATGTCCTTACCTGAAAAGGTCCACTGTCAGCAAGTCCTCTTCTTGAAAATGTCCTACACTTAAAAATGTCCAGAAATAAATTCATCCATTTCCCTAAAATGTCCGACAAGGAAAACTGCAAGTGCCGAGAAATTTGTCATTTCAATTATGTTATACATATTACATAATTACAAAAGATACATCTATTGTTCATCTTGAGGGTCACTATACAGGATGTTTAAAAAATACGGGGCATAATTTCAGGCATGTATTTCCCACATGTAGACAATCAAAATAGTTCATTACAACATGTGTTCGGAAATGCTTTATTTCCGAGTTATGGCCTTCACAACATTGAAATTCACCGGAACACTTTTCTTTCCGCAGGTCGTTGCCGTCAAAGGAGACATTAAGAGGGCACTCTGACAGTTCATTCCGAGGCGAAGGTTACATTCAGTGTTGTGTGGGCGTTAGAGTGTGCGACATGTATTCAAATCAAGAGCTGGCAGAGATACACTTCATGTACGGTAAGGCGGACGGCAATGCTGCACTGGCTCGTCGTTTGTACCAGGAGAGGTACCCTCAGCGACAATGTCCAGATCGGAAGACATTTGTACGTCTCTATTGCCGTCTGTGCGAGTATGAAAAATTTAACTCTTCTGGTTTGGGAAGGGGACGACCAAGATCTACAACTCCAGAAGTACAGGAGGATATTCTGGAGGCTGTGAACATGACTCCTTCTATCAGCACACGAAGGGTAGCGTTGTAAGTCAATGTTCCTCATACGACTGTCTGGAGACTGTTGAAAGAGTATCAATTGTATCCTGAGGACATACGCAATACTCCTGGAGTTTGGGATCGTGTTCGCAGGTCAATGAGACATCGATGTGAGGTCTGTATTCAAGCAGGAGGTGGACATTTTGAACATCTTCTGTGATGACAACGACCTGCAGAAAGAAAAACGTTCCGGTGAATTTCAATGTTGTGAAGGCCATAACTCGGAAATGAAGCATTTCCGGGCACATGTTGTAATGAACTATTTTGATTGTCTACATGTGGAAAATACATACCTGAAATTATGCCCCGTATTTTTTAAACACCCTGTATAATTTCAAATGGTATGATATCGCTCTAAGATATCGAAAAATTTCATTTCTATCTTTGTAATCTTGCTAATTACCGACAATGTTGAACATTCTCGTTTGATTATTGATATACCGGTACCGTTTATTTACTGGCCGCTTAATATTTGTATGCTCACCAAGGAAGGACCTGGGTTACTAAATGTTCTGTTTCCGCTTACTGTTGTTGCAAATTGGTAATGAGTCTCCAAATGTTCACGTGATGTGGCACCAGCGAATAGGGATTATAAAGAATGGACACTGAGCGAATTTTCCTGTGTTTTGTTTCTCTGTGCGCCAGCGGCTAATTCCACTGTCAAGCGCTAGAGGTAGTGTAATCGAGCATACGCTAAGATAATTAATTGAGAATAGAGTTAAGGCACACGATCCAAACATCGCCTACCTTATTGCATAATCCAGTAACGCTTTGCTTC
Organism: Periplaneta americana; assembly: GCF_040183065.1. Taxonomy (NCBI): domain Eukaryota; kingdom Metazoa; phylum Arthropoda; class Insecta; order Blattodea; family Blattidae; genus Periplaneta; species Periplaneta americana. The sequence goes on from NC_091122.1 coordinate 32,187,070, forward strand.
AAATAAATTAAAGTTAACAGCTTTTCCTTATTTCTCAGTGACAAACTAGTTGTAATAATAATATTTTATATTTTAGATATAATACATTATATTATAAAATAATATAATACATTATAAAATTAAGTATCGAATTCGTTTAATATTTGTATAATAATATAATATATTCATTGATTAAAGTTCTCGTTAACACTTTGTTAAAAACATAAAATTTAATCTGTCACACGTTAAAAGTGTTAAAATTGTTTAAAAAGGTATTTACCTTCGACAGACGGCCCGTTTCGACGCTACTTGTCGTCGTCTTCAGTGTCTCTTGAACCACTCAGGTATATGGTTTTACTTCTCGTAAGAGTTTTGTTTTTCCATTTTCAGCGCTATCAAATCATTACATATTTTAATTGTTGTTGGGGTCAACGTCTCAACTTTCATTATAAAGGAACTCTAGAGTCTAGACATTGCAGTTAATGAAGGATTTATTATTTTATGGATCCAATTTAATTTGAGTACATAATGTACCTAGATGTATTAATTGTATGTGTTATATTTCCGCTGTGTCGACTGCTAGCTGATGTGATGTCAGCGCCAACTCTAGGGAGAAAGCAGAATCTGACGCTCTAGCTGGCTTGAAGGTCATTGAAATCATTCCGACTACATCAAAGGTACCGACGCGAAGTGTCCATTCTTTATAATCCCTATTCGCTGGTGGCACCACAAGTCGTTGGAATTGAGAGTGGAATCCCAACGGATTATTACAGTTAGTAACTCATCTCTGTTGAACAACTTTGTATGTGGACCTTTTTGTACGGACCTTTATGATAGGCTTTATAATATGGTGGACCACATAGATGTTGGGCATTTTCACTTCTTGGACAAATTACATGTAGGACGTTAAATGTTGGACTATTTAGTTTGTGGACCTTTTGCACTTGTGGACATTTTGTTATAGACCTTATAACCTGGAAGCTAACATAACATAACAACATAGAATTAAAAAATTCAGTAGACCCATGCTCAATTATTATTGTCCGCGAAACGCACCAATGAAATAAAACGGACTGTATTGTATGTAACAAACTGCGAAATCTTAAAATCTCGATACAGTTGAAATTACGTCACTTAGTCGCGCGCGGAATTCTTCTTCGCAAATTGCATTCTTGAAATAAAATGTCCAGTGCTCCCTAGCGGTCGGGGACAGAATGAAAATTTGTATTGCAGCGTAAAAGTGAACAATGAATAGGCAGCTAGACAAGAGATCAAAAGACTGCGGTTGAAAATAATGGAAATTAACTGTTTACGTATAATTTATTTAGCATTATTTCAATCTATATTTTACCAAGACAACCACTACAGACGATCCACAGACAGACAAAACAACCACGGAACAGCTGGTCGAGGGGGTTCTACGTTCTGCTATGCAGAAAATAGAATCCTACATTGACCGGCAACTAAACAGACTACAGGACGAAATAGTGACATTCACTATCTCCTTACTCACTACAGACACAAACCCCACGAAACGACACACGACACTTGCCACAGCCAACCAGGCAGCCAGACGGCTTCTACGGAAACGAGTAGCCCACCACTTTGTTGGTAACAGGTTACGAGTCTCCCTAGCGCCACTACAAAAACGTGACTAGGACAGAACTGACCAGAGCACTGGACTCTCCACCTCTCATTAACATCTGCGAGGCATGGTGCTAACTTCACTTCATTCATTTTATTCACAATTCAACTGTTAGCGTGTACATGTTTCATATAACCATTTACAGGGGAAAATACACTACTGTTAGATGAGAGGGCAAACGGCTTTTAGCTGGGAACCTCGAGCTAAAGTCAGTGAATTGCAAGTCGGGAACCAATGGAGGCATGGGATGCTTACCCTGCCTGCCATTTTAAACATCATTCATTCTTTCTTCGTCCCCTTTCATTCATTCATTCATTCATTCAATCTATATTTATGTACGGTATTATAGGTTGGGGTGGAAATTATAAATCCAACCTTCATCCGTTAATTTTACTACAGAAAAAAAGTATTAAAAATTTGTTTGAAAAAGCAGAAAGATTACTCAACTGAATTGTTGTTTAAACATTTCAAAGTTTTCAACATTAAACAAATTTATTATTTTATTTTATTAAAATATTTTCACGAAAAAACTGAACAACTTTGAAAGGTATATACATAAATATAGAAATAAAAATATTAATTCTCTGCGTTAATCTGAACCCAAATGTAAAACCAATGCAGTTTTTTTTTATCATAGCATGAATCAAGGTCCCAGATTATTAAACAAATTTTATTCTAATATTATTTTAACCAAAAATCCTGTCCAGATTAATAAAAAAAAATTATTGGATTTATACAGGGACATCATTTTATTTTACTTCAATTTTTATTGTACCTGAGTTTTTGAATGTACTTCACTCCCACCACTTCTACTAATGAAGTTAAACCGTCCTCCACACAGATCGAAGACCGCATATACAGTCATAGTAGCCTTACGGTCATAGTAAATAGTACGTTCTAAAAATATGTTCGCGTTTTCCAGTGACGAAAAAGCTTTCAATATTGAATCATTTTCGCACAGGTACTGTCGTCCATTTGCCTACGTCGTATCCCGGTTTCCCCCACCAGCTTTTATTCGCCTGCTAGTGGCTGGGCTGTCTTAGCTCTTTTCTGAGAACATTAATTTGTGTTAGGAATTGGACGTCTACGTAATATTATACAACTGTTTAAAATAGCTTAAATAAAAGAGGCTCGTTAAGTAATTAACTATCACGTGATTTCCTCCCTTTCCAAGTGGTTACTTGGACGGACAGCAGATAGTATGTTTGAGTAATTTTATCTTTTCGGATCGGGCAGAAGTGAAGATTGAATTTACAGTACGTAAGGTACTCTTTTATAGAGTAAGTACAGAATTATTTCAACATGAACTACTAGTACGAAGGACGAAACTGGTAATTGGGATTATGTACAATAGTCTATAGTGCAATAATATGCACAAAAGAACTGAAGCCTGTATCGAAATGAACGGCCACCATTTTAAAAATGTGTTTAAATATCCATATTGTGATTATTTTTTAATTTAACTTCATTCTCTATATTGTACGCTAAAGTGCTGTAGACAGTATAATATACACTGCATAATGAATACGTCCGCATGTACAGCTCAGTTCGTGAGTAAAAAACACTCATTGTTAATACTGTACTGTATTTTGATTAAACAAAAATCTAATGAAAATTATCAAACTCAAAAGCGCGATATTTCCTAGTTTACGTAAATGGATGAACTACTTTTTTTCCCTCCTATACCTAGTAAAGTGATTTGTTTGTATTCTACGCCAGTATCATCGAACTCCAGTCGTGGAAGGGGGTAGCAAACGGCGTTGATCCAGAGGTATAGCCAAGTTAATATTAAAAATGTTAGTAAAAATAAAATGATGATCCTGTAGTTTGGTTTTAAACATATTAAACACTTTTTAATCTGTATTCACATTCAATTTTTATTTTATTTTTGTCTGTATTGGAATCCCCTCCTGAGCACGAGTCTTACTATTCAGAAGTGGGCTAGTTTATCTTACATTGTATTAACTTGTACTCATTTCAAACTTCACTAGCAATAAAATAAATAAATAAATAGTTTAATGTGGAACGAATTCCGCGCGCGACTAACGCAGGGTTAATTAAATAAATTTTGTTGTGATCAAGGGAGCAGTTGCTGTGAGAATAATAGGCAATATTGTATGTATGTATGTATTTATTAACACTACAATTGGGTATACACCCGGTGGTAATGATATATAATATACGATAATTACAATTACGTGAAATAAAATAAAATAAACGTAAATCTACAAATAGTAGATGCAATAAACCTAGGACTATAAATAAAAACTATTCTATAATAACGCCTACGATAAGCAAAAGTAAATCTAACTTATAAGTACTTCTATTTCACCCAACTATTAAAAATTTAAGTAATTACATATCACCTTAATTAATTACATACCAACTTAATTACATATCTTAATTAATTACATATCACCTTAATTTATTTTCATATCAACTAAATTACATATCACCTTAATTAATTACATATCAACTTAATTAATTATATGTCAACTCAATTAATTATATGACATAACTTAAATAATTACGCTGCACCTCCAACTAAATTTTCACTCTAATCTTCTCAACATTTCCTTAAATGTATTGATTTTAAGAGGACCACCCTGAAAGATTCGCGCAGGTAAGCTGTTCCAGTCTACTATTGTGCGGTTAGGAAAGGAAAATTTTGCCACGTCCGTTCTTTATTTTCTACATTTAAACTTCCTAATATGATCAGTCCTTCCTAAGTATGATGGTGTTGCTAATCTAGCATTGATATCGGTCCATGCTTTGTGTCCCATTTGTGCCTTGAACAATGCGGTGAGTCTGGTTTTTCGTCGCCTTGACTTGAGAAGTTCCCACCCTAAAAGTCTTTTACTATCTCCTCACCATTATTCTGCAGATTACACGAATATAGGGTATCCGCAGCTAAGAGCACAGATCAAGAGACTTTGAAGAGGACGTAGCAGTCAAACATGACCCAATTCGAAGACAACAACATTGATGAAGCCTGCTACACATCTTGTCCCCTACATTGCGAGTCAATGGTAGGTAAAACCCGACAGAACATTACAAGAGTACGAGCGTGGGCGATATGTCCTGCGGCCAGAGCTGCAAGAAACTAAATACGTAGCAAAACACGGAGAAGCATAACCATAAAATACAGCAGCATCACAGCTCTGCAAATGTACTTCTGATAGTCTGTTCTACTGCGAGTGAAATATGTCCAATAAACACAGGAGTAAGAGGGAGGGGGTGAATATCGCCAACAGCAGAATCAATGGGACTCATCGTTACGAGTCAAATGAACTTCAGACTGCCAGTGCTGCGTCATCCAAGAAATCAGCCAATACGTTGTGCAAGAAAGCTTTATAGTTCTGTACAGAAGTAATCGGTGTAGTGTTGCAAACCCATTTAGACAAGAGATAGAATCAATATTATGTAGGAGACATTAGTGCTCTTTAAATATTAGTCTGTAAAATTGTATCAGCTTCTTTTGTTTCTGGCTAAGTGGAAGAGAAGGCCTGATGGCCTTAACTTCGCCAGAATAAATAAATAGATATTATTATTATTATTATTATTATTATTATTATTATTATTATTATTATTATTAGTTGATGATCAGCTGCTTGGCTATGCGGATGACGTGAATTTGTGACGAGAAAATCCACAAACGATTAGGGAAAAAACGAGAATTTTACTGGAAGCAAGTAAAGAGATAGGTTTGGAAGTAAATCCCGAAAAGAAAAAGTAGGCCTATATGATTATGTCTCGTGACGAGAATAATGTACGAAATGGAAATATAAAAATTGGAAATGTATCTTTTGAAGAGGTGGAGAAGTTCAAATATCTTGGAGCAACAGTAACAAATATAAATGATACGCGGGAGGAAATTAAACACAGAATAAATATGGGAAATGCCTGTTATTATTCGGTTGAGAAGCTTTTATCATCCAGTCTGCTGTCAAAAAATCTGAAAGTTAGAATTTATAAAACAGTTATATTACCGGTTGTTCTTTATAGTTGTGAAACTGGACTCTCACTTTGAGAGAGGAACATAGGTTAAGGGTGTTTGAGAATAAGGTGCTTAGGAAAATATTTGGGGCTAAGAGGGATGAAGTTACAGGAGAATGGAGAAAGTTGCACAACGCAGAACTGCACGCATTGTATTCTTCACCTGACATAATTAGGAACATTAAATCCAGACGTTTGAGATGGGCAGGGGATGTAGTACGTATGGGCGAATCCAGAAATGCATATAGAGTGTTAGTTGGGAGGCCCAGACGTAGATGGGAAGATAATATTAAAATGGATTTGAGGGAGGTAGGATATGATGGTAGAGAATGGATTAATCTTGCTCAGGATAGGGACCAATGGCGGACTTATGTGAGGGCGGCAATGAACCTCCAGATTCCTTAAAAGCCAGTTGAGGAACAGGCTTAGAGGTTCTTAAGTAGTTAGCATCAAGTTATCTACTACACTCAAACGATTACGTCAGTACAAAGAATTCAAACGCAGAGGATTTATTTTGCACAACATTCCAGTCCGCCGAGTTAGCTCTGTGGTAGCACATGTCTGCAGACTAGCCGGCCCGGATTCGATTCCCGGGAGGGGGGGGGGAGATTTTCGTGTAAAATTTCTACCTCGAGACTAGGAGAGGTGGCGTTGCACAATTTCTAATCACTAGATTGTGCACCAATATGCCTAAGTTAAACCTCAAATCTCTCCGCAGTGCATATGAAGAGAAGGCATATGTTACTGTTGATAGTGACTCATCCGTTGGACAGGAACGTTTACCATGGCGGCCCTCTTGGTGCTATTCAACAGGTGTAGGCTACGGGCCGGCACCGGGTTTCCCTTTCTCCCTTCTTCATCTTCATCTTTATCCTCATCCATTCCCTACACTACTCTTAGACGAATACTGACTCTCCACAGATACACATCATGCATAGCGTGGCCCGCCGAAGTGGTGTGCAACTTGTCCTGCCATCTATCCAAAATATGCGGAACCCGAATCTACCATTAAATTTATACAACTGTAATTTGTAATTTGTGCGTGTTTGCCAACAGTTTATATTTATTTTAAAATTTATTGCATTCATTGCTTCCAATTCTTAGCAAGTATCATCTCTATTATTGTTATTGATTAGTCAATTGTCCGAAGACAGGTTTTTTAGTAGGTTATTTTACGACCCTGTATCAATATCTCAGGTTATTTAGCGTCTGAATGAGATGAAGGTAATAATGCCGGTGAAATCAATCCGGGATCCAGCACCGATAATTACCCAGCATTTCCTCATATTGGGTTGAGGGAAAACCCCGGTAAAAACCTCAACCAGGCAACTTGTCCCGACCGGGATGTTCCCGGGCCACCTGGTTTCTCGGCCAGACGCGCTAACCTTTACTCACAGGTGTAGAAGGTTTTAACCTCATAAATGACACCATTGCTCATGAGGCAACTGAGCCAGGAGACAATGGCATAGTGTCTTACTCTGCATTTGTTTCTAAAACGGTGTAAGCAAAAAGAGCATAGGTGGGGGTTTCTTTGCTCCCTTTCATTTCTCCTTATACCAAGGGCTGATCTAAAAGTTAAATGTTATGTTTTATTTAACGACGCTAGCAACTGCCGAGGTTATATCAGCGGCAGGAATTTTGTCCCGCAGGAGTTCTTTTACATGCCAGTAAATATACTGACATGAGCCTGTCGTACTTAAGCACACTTAAATGCCGTCGACCTAGCCCGGGATCGAACCCGCAACCTCGTGCATAGAAGGCCAGCACTATACAAACTGCGCCAACCAGGCCGATGGGGGCTGATCTATGGAATACAATATAGTAATATACGTTACAAGAGCGGTATGTTGACGTTTTCATGTTCGAGGAAAAGATTGAAAAAGCGAAACGTAGTTGAGCTTTTTTAATTTCCGAGAACATGAAAACAAACATACCGCTCGTGTATCGTACATTATTTTGTGCGAAGATCGTTTATTACATACCTCAAAGACGAATTTCTAATTAGTTGCAATGAAATCTCCATGTTGGTTTCTATTTAATGACGGCAACTTCGGAAAGCCAAAATATCTTTCTTCAACATTGTTGCTATAAAATGTTTTCTGTGTTTACTATACTCCAACAGGCCGTGATATACGTCTGTCTTCCCCCCCCCCCCAGTCTATAAATACGAACTTAAAACAAACGGTAAGGTTATGTAATGATTTATTTTTCATTTTAATATTTTAACAATATTATTTATATAACATATTGCAGCAATAACATCGGCATCTGGAATCTTGTTGATTTTTTCACGGCTTCCTTAATGTTACTTGTATCAGGAATGCAATAAGTTTCGTGGAGTAGTAGACTTCACTTAATTTTTGCAAATATTTAAAAACAATAATTAACATTGCAATTTAGGTGAAATTGCAGTGGTAAGTTTCCAATTTATAATTATTACTATGTTAAACGTCTCTAAAAATAATATGTTAAAAGCCTAAAGCAATAAAATTAATGTCGCGCTTAAGCGGTAAGAAGAGGGAAATTGTTATGTGTGTTACGTTGGGAATACTGAATGTGGTATGTCACACTTACAGCGTATTGGTTCTGTGCGGGAAACAAGCAAATACGCACGATCTCGCACAAAAATATTTTCGGAAGTATAATGACCAAGATTCGGATAAAGTAACTGTATCAGTATGGGATGTATAGCTATATAGATAGGGCCTTGATTTGCTTCAGACTAAGTAAACACTACCCCCTTCCACTAGCTAAAACTCTACCTGCTGGGATGAGCTCTTCCCACCCCTAGCTAAAACATCAGTGAATGTACAGTGCAGCCGATAGGAACCGGCGCGCCGCGGCGTATAGATAATTATACAGTATAGACACTTCGCGTCGGTACCTTTGATGTAGCAGGACTGAATTTAATGACCTTCAAACCAGCTTGAGCGTGAGATTCTGCTTTCTCCCAGGAGTTGGCACTGACATCACACGAGCTAGCAGTCGACACAGCGAAAATATAACACATACAATTAATACATCTAGGTACATTATGTACTCAAAATAAAATAAATTGGACCGATGAAATAATAAATCCGTCATTAACTGTAATGTCTAGACTCTAGAGTTCCTTTATAATGAGAGTTGAGACGTTGACCCCAAGAACAATTCAAATATGTAATGATTTGATAGCGCTGAAAATGGAAAAACTAAACTCCTATGAGAAGTAAAACCACATACCTATATTATATCACAGTCTACTATATACAGTCGCGAAGCTCAATATATAGTAAAAATGCAAACATGGGTAGTTGCCCAACACTAGGATCGCTACTATCGCCTCATCATCGCAGATCTCTCTCCTAGCAGCCGACAAAATATGTTACACTTTCGTTGTGTTCTCTTGGAAAAATTAACACCTTCCTTCCATTATTGAAATATTAAATGCATAAAGTTAATTTATTATTTTAATGAAGTATATTAAATTCCACCATAAACTCGAAGATACCTTCAAGAAATAAGTAATATAATTTTTGTTTGTGCAAAACGAACTGAAATGTACTATAATAGCTTCACTCATTCAAGATTATAGCGATAATTAACTATGAAACCAATAAATATTAATTTGCATTTCCCTTTACAACAATAATAATGGAAATATGAATTAATGGAGTAACTTACGTGTACCGGTACTTGTAGTGTAGGCTTACGTAGTTAACAAAGTGGGATGAGGTTAAGCAATAATAATCACACCAGAATTGGAAATAAAACGTGATCAATAAATTTTATTGTAACAGACTTTTCTACTTCTCTAGTAAAGCAACAAATAAAAATAACAACAAAATCAACAGCTATAATTAAAAATATATCCTTTGAAAAAAAAAAGTAGGCCTAAGCAATAATAACCCCACCAGAATTGAAAATAAAACGCGATCAATAAATTTCATTAAAACGAACTTAATTTTTCTACGTCTTTAGTAAAATAACACATAAAAATAATAACAAAATTAATAGCTACAATTAAAAATATATCCTCTGAAAAAAAAAGTAGACCTAACCTTTATTTCTCTGGAAATTTAGCAGCCTATAATAAGTGACAGAACTTTAACCGGTATCTAATGTCCTTTCGGTTAGATTGAAACATTTCATTGTGAAATTTAAGGATATAATGTATTCTAACAGTCACAAAGAACTTCAAATTAACAGCTTTGTTTCTGCACAGCACTCTTGTGGAAACCCAGGAACCTTTCTGAATCTTTCGGAAATCGGAAAAAGGATAACTCAGGCCTCTTTCTCTTACTATTGCTACAATTTATAGCACTACAAACGTCTCCTCCTTGTCTCATAATATTATTCCAATTATTATATTTTAGCCATTAACATTTTCATTATAACCAATAACGAACATTTCACAAGCATCAATGTGAAATACGCAACGAGCTAGCACTCGATAGAAATACGTCACAGTCCAAAGTCGACCATGGACAGTCTATTGTTTCTAGTTGCTAACCGCTCGGAACGCTTTATCACGAGATTTGCAAAAAAACACCTCAAGCTTCGCGACTGTATATAGTAGACTGTGATTATATTGTATAGAAATATAAACTGAATTTGATACAAAATTTTATAATTTATTATATCATTTTATAATACAGGGTGTTTCAAAAATACGGGGCATAATTTCAGGTATGTATTTCCCACATGTAGACAATCAAAATAGTTCATTACAACATGTGTCCGGAAATGCTTCATTTCCGAGTTATGGCCTTCACAACCTTGAAATTCACCGGAACGTTTTTCTTTCCGCATGTCGTCATTACAGAAGATGTTCAAAATGTCCACCTCCTGCTTGAATACAGACCTCACATCGATGTCTCATTCACCTGCGAACACGATCCCAAACTCCAGGAGTATTGCGTATGTCCTCAGAACATGCCGCAATTCGATTCCGAAGGGATTCCAAATGAGGCACCGGAGACGAATAAACCAATGATTTTAAATGGCCCCACAAGTAGAAATCGAGATAGGAGTCATGTTCATAGCCTCCAGAATCTCCTCCTGTACTTCTGGAGTTGTAGATCTTGGTCGTCCCCTTCCCAAACCAGGAGAGTTAAATTTTCCATACTCGCACTGACGGTAATGGAGACGTACAAATGTCTTCCGATCTGGACATTGTCGCTGAGGGTACCTCTCCTGGTACAAACGACGAGCCAGCGCAGCATTGCCGTCCGCCTTACCGTACATGAAGTGTATCTCTGCCAGCTCTTGATTTGAATACATGTCGCACAGTCTAACGCCTACACAACACTGAACGTAACCTTCGCCTCGGAATGAACTGTCAGAGTGCCCTCTTAATGTCTCCTTTGACGGCAACGACCTGCGGAAAGAAAAACGTTCCGGTGAATTTCAATGTTGTGAAGGCCATAACTCGGAAATAAAGCTTTTCCGGACACATGTTGTAATGAACTATTTTGATTGTCTACATGTGGGAAATACATACCTGAAATTATGCCCCGTATTTTTGAAACACCCTGTATAATTGGTTATACAGAGACAACATTTTATTTTTACTAACATTTTCAATATTAACCTGGCTATACCTTTCTATTAACGATTGAAACAGGAAACACCGTTTGCTCCCCCTTCCACGACTGGAGTTCGATGATACTGGCGTAAAATACAAATCACTTTACTAGGAGAAGAAGGGAAGAAAAGTAGTTCATCCATTTATGTAAACTAGGAAATATCGCAATTTTGAGTTTGATAATTTTCATTAGGTTTTTGTTTAATCAAAATACAGTACTGTATTAACACTTAGTGTTTTTACTCACGAATTGAGCTATCCATTCGGACGTATTAATTATGCAGTGTATATTGTACTGTTACAGCACATTAGCGTACAATATAGAGAATGAAGTGAAATTGAAAAATAATCATAATATGAATATTTAAACACATGTTTGAAAATGGTTGCCTTTCATTTCATTCAGGCTTCAGTTCTTTGTGCATATTATCGCACTATAGACTATTGTACCTAATTCAAATTACCAGTTCCGTCCTTCGTAAGAGTAACTCATGTTGAAATAATTCTATACCTACTCTATAAAAGAGGCCTTACGTACTGTAAATTCAGTCTTCACTTACGCGAAAAGATAAAATTACTCAGAAATGCTATATACTGTCCGTTCAAGTGGTTTTGTCGCAGGGTCGTAGAAAGGGGGGGGGGGATCACGTGAAAGTTAATTACTTAACGAGGCCCTTTTATTTAATTATTTTAAACACTTGTATAATATTACGTAGACGTCCAATTCCTAATAGAAACTAATGTTTTCAGAAAAGAGCTAAGATAGCCCAGCTACTAGACTTAACAGAGGAGGCGAACAGAAGCAGGTGGGGGAAATCGGGATGCGACGTTGGCAAACGGACGACAGTACCTGTATGAAAATATGATTCAATATTGAAAGCTCTTTCGTCACTGGAAAACGCGAACATATTTCTGGAACGTACTATACTCAGTAACTCAGTATTGCTTACGCGCCCTCGGGTCTGTGTTGTGAACGGTTGGAAGTTTACTAGTAGAAGGGGTGGGAGTGAAGTACATTCAAAAACTCATGTACAATAAAAATTGAAGTAAAAATAAAATGATGTCCCTGTATATAAAACGTAAAAAAAATTATATTACAACTAGTCTGTTACTGAGAAATAAAGAAAAGCTGGTAACTTAAATTTATTGGAAGCAAAGCTTTACTGGATTATACAATAAGGTAGGCGATGTTTGGATCGTGTCTCAACTCATATTCAATTATCATTTTAGCGTGTGCTCGATTACACTAACCTCTAGCGCTTGAAAGTGGAACTAAACGCCGGCGCACAGAGAAACAAAACAGGAAAATTCGCTCAGTGGCCATTCTATGTAATCCCTATTCGCTGTAGCAACTGAATATACGTCGTCACTACAATAAAGTTAATGTCTGTAAATAAAACGCACGGACCAAGGATGCCTACCCTGATACAGCTACTTTATCCGAACCTTAGTAATGGCGATCTATTTTTCTTCTCTGTAAGTACCGGACCGTGTACCGTGTAATACACTTTATTTTAAACACCTTGTGGAGGAGGATTCCTTCAGACTCCCGCTTATTCTCGACATGTTTTACAAGAATTACTTTCTATTCTCAGAAAATCTTCATAACAACGAGTAAATTACGAGGCAAGTATTAAAGTATTACTAGACAATCCAGAGCCTTTGTGGTCTTTTGTTTCAAACAGCGGGCCGTATGTTGATGCAAAGCTAGAGAGAGAACCATTTATTTCTCAGCCGACTTGGAAACTATCAATTCCGCAATTTCACGCACTTGCACATCAGTATTCGCGTTTATAGATTAATTAATTATTTATGACTTTGCTTTTATTGAGACGTTAAATTTCCGTACGCTTTAGAACTCTAAAACAGAATGGATTACTGGCAGGTGGAGGGTTCAATCCCCGCAAGAAGCAAGGAATATCATTCTCCTTCCCATAAATATAGCAACCCTGCGGATCCATACAACTTGTCTCTGTTATTACCAGGCTTCACTCTTTGTGAAGGAGTTCAGGCTTCTAATGATAATATTGTAGCTATAGATTCCGAATTTCTAGATAGTATCGCAATGTGAAACGTAAATCCTTATATATACAGAGACGCATATATAGAGATATATACAGAGATAGATATAGAGATAGATATTTATAGATATATATATAAATACAGGGTGATTCACGAGTTTTTACAGTCCCTTACGGAACTTATTTCCGAAGATATTCTGAGTAAAATATTTCATATAAACATTTGTCCTAGTCTCAATATTTTCAGAATTACACTAATTTGAACTTATTTGTAAAATACCATTATTCTTGAGTTTTAAGGGTAAAAGAATATTAGATAAAAAATGAACTATTCAGGAGTATCATTTCTTTAATGAGCAGCAGGCTACAACGTGTGCATAATGCGTGCGTCCGTTATATTTGTAATGTTCGTAAGTATGATCATGTTTCCCCGTCTTTCCAAACTCTGTCTTGGCTAAGGCTAAGCGATCGACGAGCCCTGCATTCTCTTGTTCTCTTATTTCAAATTCTGCGCACCGCTACCCCAATCTATTTGGCTTCTCGTTTTCAAAATTTATCCGCATATCATCAGCTAAGTACAAGATCTCATCGCATCAATTTACTCATTATACCCTACCACAAGACATCTTTATATTCTTCATCCTATACAGTTTCAGTTGCTAGAAATTGGAACTCGCTTCCGAGTGATATAAGGGGTTGTTGGACAATAACTTCATTTAGGTCAAAATTACATAAATTCTTACTTAACAGATGAATTGCTGATTAATATTTGTTACTTATAATGAAACTAACATCTGTCCATTCTTATTATTATTATCATTAATTTCTCTAAATAGATTTACAAAACCTCTAATGGCAATTACATTAATATTCTCATTATAGAAATAAAAATATATATATTCTCCCTGTAACATAGTCCTAGTAAGCTTATATTAAATTAATTTTCATCATTTTACTAACTATCTCAAACATTAAATTAATTATAATTCATTGAATTAAATTAGCTCATAAATTAAGTTACTACTTCACCTTATAGATTTATCTAAATTTAAATAAATGTGTAGTGAAGAATATTGCTGGAGAACCTTTTAAGTGTAGTGTAAATATTTGTAATTTAAATTTATGTATTGTATTGACTAAGGCTGCTTGAGTGGAAGAGAAGGCCTTATGGCCTTAACTCTGCCAGCGAAAATAAAACATTATTATTATTATTATTATTATTATTATTATTATTATTATTATTATTAATTAGCTAATATTCTGAAGCTAGAAATGTGTTGTGAATTCCATAGTTGCTTCGTACAGATTTTTTTTCTTTCCATTTTTAACTACAAAATTACATTTTCTTACACACTTATCACAACAATTGTTACCCAAATCACGCCACTCTTGTCATTTCTTTAAGACCTTACATTAGGATGCATAATTAAACTGTAAAGTATCAAGTTTCTAAAGTCGTATGATTTGTAACAATTTTTGCGATAAGTGCGTAAGAATGATGTAATTTTTAGTTAAAAATTGGAAAACAAAATCTGTACAAAGCAATTCACAACACATTTTTAGCTTCAGAACACTAGCCAATTAAATAAATTATACTTCTGAATAGTTCAGTCTCTATTTGTAATATTTTTTACTCTTAAAACTAAAGGAAAAAAAAAAAGGTATTTTACAAACAACTTCAAATTAGTGTAACTCCGAAAATGTTGAGATTAGGACAAATGTTTATATGACTTTATGCTCAGAATGTCTTCGGAAATAAGGTCCGTAAGTGACGGTAAATCCTCGTGATTCACCCTGTATATAAATAGAAAGACAGAGACATACAGTAGATACATATAGAGACAGAGAGAGAGTATATTTATACAGCATTAAGAATGAAATAACTAGAACTGTGTTTGCAATTATAAATTATAAATTTATTTCGACCCAATATGATATATTATTCATTATCATCCAATACATTTCTGTATTCGGGCCAGCATTCCAGTTCTTAAGGCTTGCTCCCACTTAATGGAATCGAACCGAAACGAAATGTCTGCCAGCGCTCACATCTAGTGGAATCGAAATGAACCGAATCGTGTACAGATTAAAATGGATTGCACAATGGTTTTAGCACAGTTATGTGAAGAGACGGAAAGAGGAGAAATAAATAACCAAAACAAGAAAGGGAAATACTGAATTTCATTTTATTTGACTATATTCTGAGAGATGAAGCAAAATTTCGTTATTGTAGCGCAACTTTGGTTTTTAATTTTTACTTGATATTTCCGTTAATTCACTTATTTCGCTTCAAGCATTATCACAGGAATAATTAAAGGATTCAGAGCCACAGTGGGCCAAGCGCCATTTATTAAAAACGGAGAAAGCAAGGGTTAAAGTTAAGCGAATACAATAGTTTAATGAAGATTGACATATCATTCAGTTTTAATGTGTATACTTTATATTACTTGCTATATGTTTCCATTGAATTATGGTAATAACTTCATTTTAATCCTTGTTTTCTACGGTTTTAGAAAAATGGCGCTTGGCCCACTATGGTTGTGATCCCTTCAATTATTACAGCAGTAATTTTGTGTTTTGTCATACTATAGTAGATATTTCTCAACAAAATTTATTAATCCTTCTTCGTTCATATTATTGAATTGTAATTTTCTGTATACGTGATATTTCAGCAATAAAGAAATTAAGCTACCAAAAATGAATATTGCTCTTTTTTCGCGAAGGCTTCACGACAACATACGATCTTAACCGAAACAAGAAGTTCTGTTCCGGCAGTGAAATAAATATTCTAGCTAATCAATCCTATTCGATTCGACGCTATCTTCCATTTAAATACGTTATAAAGAGAAATTCCGTTCGATTCGATTCCGTTAAGTGGGAGCGAACCTTTACTCTACTTATCGACCCAATATTTACTGATCCGTGGGAAAGAGACTAATGAGAAAGAAAAATATGTGATTTTATGATGATATGTAGCTTGATTTTCACTGATGTACGGGTACAGAAACTTCACCACTTCAAAGTTTCAATGTATCTTCCTTTTGAAGTTAATAAAATATTTAAGAGGATTCTCCTCATTTGAGTAGGTAGTTACAAATGTATAAATCCACGTCAATGATAACATCTGCAAGTATATACTACTATGAAGCATTAACTGGATTATCGCACGTATTTTTAGACAGCAATTGCTAAAATGAGGTAGGTAAGAGTATACGATTGTGTTAAGAACAAAGGCCAATGTAGAATATTCACCAGCCATTGAACGAATATTTCACATTTTTATCACTGCCAATGTGGCGCTATAAACGAATTTTCAATACTGTTACCACAACACATTTCAATTCTTATTCTTATTGTAATATATATATATATATATATATATATATATATATATATATATATATCACAAGACATAGACTGAACGAACTAAATGTATTTTTTTATGAAAGTCGCCATATTTTCTTCATGGAATTACGATCCACATCCACTAGATGGCTACCGAACCGGCAGCACAGCAGGGCCGGCAATACATGCAAACGAAATTATACTAAGTGTGAGGAATGTTACTACAGGTGTGTAGCATTATGTGACAGGTTAGGTTATGGTAGGTTAGATTAGATTAGGTGTGTATTATGTGACAGGTTAGATTAGATTTGATTAGGTGTGTAGTTATTATGAGAGAGGTTAGGTTTGATTAGGTGTTTACTATTCTACTATGTTGGCGACACTGAAGCCCATTGTTACATTAACGAAATATGCTCGTATCCTTCATTCACGCACGACAATTTTTGTATATAAATAAGAGTATTTAGGGTATTTACGTATTTAGGGCGGGTTGGGTGAGTTACTAATTAATACTATAATTTCAAGGTATTTTATCAAGTTCGTATATTGGCTGAGACATCAGTAGACCCTAATCTTTACCAGAACGAACCATATTATTGCTATTATTTTTATTTAGATATCCTATGATCTGAAGAAATGTATTACTATGGAGGAAGGGGTAAATCTTTACAATTATGGGAGAAACTAGCGCTGAGATAGTTCTGGTGATTTTCGAAGTAGAAATGGTTGAATTTGTAATGGATTTTTTTTTTTTTTTTTTGTGGAGATAGATTTGAAAAGTTAAGGTTATTATAGGAAAACATTTGAAGAAAAGAAAATTATTTCGAAATGTAGAAAATTACATGTGAAATGAGATGTTCGTGGTAATGGAAGTACAAACGTTGTGATTTCTAGTGAAGGAAACGAACGTGGGGATATGAAACACACGATACGATGTAATGTGAAGAACTCAGAACTTGCATTAATTCCATAACCACTGAAAAATAGTGAAGTACAGCAAATAAGGTAAATGTTACTTACATCCCGCCCACTATAGGAGACATAAGCCAGTTTGGTGAAACGAGCGTTGAGCGATTTCCGCCGATTTTGGAATAGACACCGACGCACTTGAACTGCCAACATAGAAAACAAAAAATCACACTCAATCGCTTTCACCTTCATCTTGACGGGATAATAAAAAACTAAACTAAACTAACCTAACCTAAGTGCATCGGTGACTATTCCCAAATCGGCGGAAGTCGCTCAACGCTCGTTTAACCAATATTCGTTCAGTGGGCGGTGGATACTCTACATTGACCCAGATTCGTATATGCAAGACATAATGTAAGTGTATACTAGCGTGAAACTTTCGTAATGTCACCGCCGCGGCGTTATGTTGATATCACTGGTAAGACAGTTGAAGATGCATAAGCGGAGTAGGAAAGGAACTACCTCAGCGTTAGTTTAACTGAATTATGTTACCAAAGGAAAGAGGTTAACTATCCACACTCGCCTACCGACCAAAATGCGTACATGCAAGGCATAACAAAAGCCAACCTAACCTAACCTGTCACAGATTCGTATATGCAAGTCACAGTAAACACCTAACCTCACCTCACCTCACCTCACCTGTCACATTCGTATACGCAAAGCACACAAAAAGCTTAAACCTATCTAGCCTAATTTAACCTATCACAAATTCCCGCACCTACTGTCTCTCAGCATTAGTTTAACTGAATTAAGTTACCAAAGGAAAGAGGTTAACTATCCACCTACCGACCAAAATGCGTATATGAAAGGCATGACAAAAGCCTAGCCTAACCTAACCTGTCACAGATTCGTATATGCAAGGCACAGCAAACACCTAACCTAACCTAACCTCATCTCACCTTACCTGTCACATTCGTATACGCAAGGCACACAAAAAAGCCTAATCTAACTTATCACAAATTCCCGCACCTCTCCGATGAACACCACGTTCACATCAACTTTCGACCTTTATTTTGAATGTAAAATTGGCGTCGGCAGTACGATCCGTTTGACAATAGTACAGAAATACCGTACCAATCCTAAATTTACTAACCTGTCATCCAGTGCTTGTACTGAAGGTAATTCTGTGATGAATGCGTCTCCGACATCCACCGATGGTAAATACTGGAGTCCAAAACAACACGCTACCCACTTCCCAACTTCAGTTCGATCGGTGTACTTTTCGTCAATCCTAACGATTCAAATCTACGTCAAAATCCCTAAGAAAACTAATATCTGCACTCCATTATTTTGACGTTTGTCAATAAGGCAAAAAATGTATTGTGAATTGTCACTTCAAAATCCCCTAGTATTTCTTTCGGAGAAAACACCAATGTTAATTTTCACACTGTAAAACAATTATCGAAGTCTAGGCACTTTTGTCCGGTAACACACAAAATACCAAAGGGATGTAATGTTCATTCATATACCCACATACAGTAAATAGTTGGGTGTATACTTTAGGACAACAGTCAAATATTCCGTCTATCATTTGCGCACAAATACCTCAAATTGTTGTAACAAGGATAATATTAATATATGAGAGAGACTAAATCGTTCACAAGTAAACAAAAGAAATATATATGTATATTAACTAGTTTTCACAGGTAAACACTTCTTGAAGAGTTTTATGGACCTAATTTTCCGTCACTGGAAATATTTCTCTTCTTGCATTGTAAATAATACGTTCAATTCACGACAGAATGTTTGTTGTAAGGCGATTGGTATAGTCGGTAGAGCACTGTGTAGAAGTCTAGATGACAGCTGCACATATTTTCCACTGATTTACGTTTTATCCCAACCGACACAGCATCTCACTTATGGTCCATTTGTTTTTAGATAAAGTTCTCTTCTCCTAGGATATAAACATTTTCTGTATGATTTGATGTTCTACACTTATGTTCACCATCTCTATTTATTTTCAATGGAAAGGGAATTTGTAATTATCTATCAATAATAAATACTGTATATCACTACCGATACGCCTTCGGCTGCTGACATACGTATCCACGATCAGCACATCCACTAGATACTACACAGATTTAGCCAAGTGTGTTCTACAACACTATTCATGTTCCTGGGAACCATGCTTACGTAGTACTGAGTTGTTTTGAAAGAGGACAGCACATAAGAAAATCTTTCTTAAAATAATAAAAATCATATTTCGTATTACTGAAGAGGACAGCATACATTATTAACAATATGGTAAGAAATTATAGATAGTGTGATTGCATTTAGAAAAGGAAATTTAGAACGAATTTGCACATACTGTATGTAGTCAAGAATATTCCACTCAGCTTATATGAGAAACACTGATCACGTTCTCGAAGCTAAGCTTACGTAACACTGAGCTGTGTTTAAAGAGGGCAGCATATATGAAGATCGTTTATAAAATTATAAAAATCATATTTCGCATTACTGAAGAGAGTAGTACATATTATGAGCAACTCGTAAAACATTATAGACAGGTGAATGCACTTAGAAAAGAGAATTTAGGATGAATTTGCACAGATTTAGTCAAGAATGTTCTACTCTGCTTGTATGAGAAACACTGATCACGTTCTGGAAACTATGCTTACGTAATACTGAGTTGTGTTTAAAGAGGGCAGCACATATGAAGATCGTTTATAAAATTATAAAAATCATATTTCGCATTACTGAAGAGAGTAGCACATATTATGAGCAACTCGTAAAACATTATAGACAGGTGAATGAACTTAGAAAAGGGAATTTAGGATGAATTTGCACGGATTTAGTCAAGAATGTTCTACTCTGCTTGTATGAGAAACACTGATCATGTTCCCGAGAACCATGTTTACGTATTACTGAGTTGTATTTACAGAGGACAGCACGTACGAAGATCTTTCTTAATTATAAAAAACATATTTCGTGTTACATATTATGAGCAACTCGTAAAACATTATAGACAGATGAATGCACTTAGAAAAGGCAATTTAGAACAAATTTGCACAGATTTAGTTAAAAATGTTCTACTCTGCTTGTACGAGGAACACTGATCATGTTCCTGAGAACGTATTACTGAGTTGTGTTTACAGAGGGCAGCACGTATCAAAATTTTTCTTAATTATAAAAAACATATTTCGTGTCACATATTATGAGCAACATCGTAAGGCATTATAGACAGGTGAATGCACTTTATGACGAATTTGCACAGATTTAGTCAAGAATGTTCTACTCTGCTTGTATGAGAAACACTGATCATGTTCCTGAGAACTATGCTTACGTATTACTGAGTCGTGTTTATAGAGGGCAGCACATATGAAGATCTTTCTTAAAAATCATATTTCGTATTACTGAAAATGGCAGTGCATATTATGGGCAACATCGTAAGAAATTATGGATAGTATGATAGCTTTTAGAAAAGGGAATTTCGGACGAATTTACACAGATTTAGTCAAGAATGTTCTACTCGACTTACATAAGGAACACTGAACAGCTGTGCTGACGTAATACTGAGTTGTGTTTAAGAGGGCAGCACAATAATAGATTTTTCATAAAGTTCTAAAAGTCATATTTTATATTACCCCACATCATATATATATATATATATATATATATATATATATCAGATTGGCTATTCCAAAGTTATGAAATATCAACATAAAATGAGAACACCCACCAGAGCCTACTTTCTTTTTAGATGTTTTTATTAAAAGTACCAGGTCTATTGGACCCTTGCCTTTTACAAAAATATTATTTTATAAATTGAAATGTAAATAGGTTTTGTTAAAGAAAATTGATTACTAAGACCGTCAATGACGGAAGTATTTGTTTGAATTTATGTTATGTACCAGAGCCTACACCGTCGATAAGGCATATTTTTGGTAACAACAGCTAGATGGAAGTACTGTTTGCTCCATACAATTCCATAAGGGTTATAACGTGACTTCTTTCGTAGTCGCTAGATGGCAGCATAGTGAAACTGATAAAAGTGGTTGCTTTGAAAGTCCATTAAGCTGATCAATCTGTTATATGTGATCAGGGGTATTACTCAAGAGGGCAGCATATATGAACAACATCGTAATAAATTATCGATAGTGTGATTCCACTTAAAAAAAAAGAAGAGAAAGTCGAGTGGCTGGGCTGTCTTAGCTTTTTTCTGAAAACATTAATTTCTATTAGGAATTGGACGTCTACGTAATAGTATACAACTGTTTAAAGTAACTTAAATAAAAGGACCTCGTTAAGTAATTAACTGTCACGTGATTTTCCCCCTTTCTACGACCCTGCGACATAACCATTTGGACGGACAGTAGATAACATGTCTGAGTAATTTTATCTGTGCGGGTCGGACAGAAGTGAAGATTGAATTTACAGTACGTAAGGTACTCTTTTATAGAATAGGTACAGAATTATTTCAAAATGAGTTACTAGTACGAAGGACGAAACTGGTAATTGGAATTAGATACAATAGTCTATAGTGGTATAATATGCACAAAAGAACTGAAGTCTGTATCGAAATTAACGGCCACCATTTTCAAATGTGTTTAAATATCCATATTATGATTATTTTTCAATTTAACTTCATTCTCTATAGTGTACGCTAATGTGCTGCAGAAAGTATAATATACACTGCATAATGAATACGTCCGAATGGATAGCTCAGTTCGTGAGTAAAAACGCTTATTGTTAATACAGTACTGTATTTTTATTAAACAGAAAATTGTGAAACACAAAATTGCTATATTTCCTAGTTTACGTAAATGGATGAACTATTTTACTTCCCTCCTATATCTAGTGAAGTGATTTGTTTGTATTTTACGCCAGTATCATAGAACTCAAGCCGTGGAAGGGGGTAACAAACAGTGTTTCCGGTTCTCAACCGTTAATCCAAAGTTATAGCCAGGTTAATATTAGTAATGTTAGTAAAAGTAAAATGATGTCCCTGTATAAGCGTTAAATGTAAAAAAAGGCAAACAAAATTTCGGTGTACACATTTGTTTACAACCTGCTTACAAACGAAAATGGCAGACTTCCAAAGTGGGCTCGGAAACATAGAGAATCTTCAGCACCATGAATTACAATTTAGAAAGGAAGAAACGATTTTTGCACAAGATAGAAATGAAAATACGCGAATTCCTCTGTACCACAGGTCTGAATATTTTTTTATTTCTGAATATATTTCATTCATAATCTGTTTTGAGCTCAAGAAGCTCCATACCATTAAGTTAAATAAATTTAATTGGATTAACTATAAAACAACATACTCCATTATCTCCTGGCTTGGTTGCCTCAAGAGTAATGTCTTATGGCAGCCGTGGCGAAAGTGTGACTCACGAGCACATTGTGGCTCGCAATGATAGCTGTGCATTTCTCTTGCTTTCTACCTCCCACAACCCCCACCCTCTCACTCACTGGAGTCAAACTCCGTTCCATTTATATTTGTCTCTGATCTGCGAGTGGCATATCATCGCAATGTCTCTCTCGAATACAAGTACCTCTACAAAAACGAAAGTTTCAAGTAGGCTGGGAGGACGCATTTTTTTGCTGCCAATATGATGAAAACATTAGCCTAAACGTATAATTTGTTCACAAGTATTACGAGGAAAACGGTTTTTTATAACATAAAACGGCATTATACTACATGTTAATGATGAAACATTAAAAGGTTAAGTGTTATTATTATTATTATTATTATTATTATTATTATTATTATTATTATCTCTGTACGTCAATCCTTTTTCAGCAGATGTACGAATAATGCGGTTAGATCTTCAATTTAAACTCACAGATTTACAATGTGATGTTAAATGAAAGCTAGATGTAAGGACTTGACAAATGTTGAACTTTTCAAATCTTTGCCAAAAAATAAATATGCGTAGCTTCGTTCTTTCGCTTTCTCTTTTGAAGCCATGTTCGCTACAACTTACGTATGTGAAAAATTATTTTCAACAATGAAAATAGTAAAAACCAAATTCAGATCACGACTGACAGACAAACACCTTCGTGATCAACTACGACTGGCAGTAAATGACATAATTCCTGATTTTGAAACTCTGTCGCAGAGACATTCTGAAGACAGTTAATTTTAGGTTGTGATAATGTGTCCTATGTTTTATTGTTCATTTCTTTCTTCGTTACACGTACTAAACATTAGTTTGTAGCCTTGTACTGTATAAAATTGTATTTAAGTGATTGACGTAAGGAAAATGAAAATCCGTTAATAAGTAAGACAGTTGCTTCACTTCCCCTTTGGGTGTCCGCCTCCCTTCATATGTGCTATGCACGTTGCAGGTTACACAGTGGCTCGGCGCACGATGACATTTTCGCCACGGCTGTCTTATGGTATCATTTATGAGGTTCAGACCTGTCTTTGTACAGTTGATTAAACAACTATAAAACAGTCTCACATACAAGTGAATATCTGATTTGTTCTGTTATGCACACTGTATTGTCGTACATTGATGGACAACTATAATAAAATTTCCCTGAACGCCTATTTCCAACATTAAAATACATTCTGCGATTTAACCTCGCCTCGATGTTTTTATCTTTAAGCTCATTACGTTGAACACGTCCCCATGTGTTGTCCTAGTTTTCAAATTAAATCACTACAAAACAGATGAATAATAATTTAGTCCGATTTGACTACAGCGCCATTACGCCATTACGCCATTTTTTATTTTCTCGTCGTATATGTGTTTAACATGTGTGAGTACTTATTTTAACAAAGAGTAAATTAAGAAAATAGTATGATGAAAGCATTTCGAAATATGTGAACATGAACACGCAGCAATCTGTACTTTAACACTCAGAAGTATTATAATTTGCGAAAAATGACGTCATTAACCTTATCTGGTACAGAATAGGATAGGTCCCTACTTATATGTAGGGGGCGGATGTTGATGAAAAATCTTCTTATTTTTCATCTTAGGACGATGCCTATTAATATAGAAATTCTTTCTATGTTGATATCAACTTTAAAAAATAATTTCTTATACTGCATTTTTTTGCATTTTTTGACGTTTTTTAACAGGTCTTTTTTTAATTTTTTTGGTCATTTTTAATAATTTGAAGAACTTTTACATCATTTAGAATGCATTTTACTTTCTTCTTTACCGATATGTCTGTCAAATCATTTTCTAACCAAACACGTCAATAGTAATTACCTACTGAATAAGTGAATAACAGTGAAGTTTGAGTTTTGTAGTTTGGAACAGACTCTGAAGTTCATCCCTCATTCCACTGAAGGCTTCACTTCACACAACGGAAGTAATATAAAATACTTGACAGCAGCTTAGTTTAAGTGAGGGCTTTAACCGCTACTGTTCTTTTGTCGGTACGAGGGTGTCTTTGGAATTTATGTTTGGAAGGGGGTAAACTTTCACCATGTCCTGGACAGGACGTTGTGTCCTCAACATGGTTCGGAAAGGATGTCTACTGTAGTAGACATTATTTTTAACACAAAGATTGCAAGAATGCACGCTGCGCCCACAATTTGTTTTGTCATTCACACTCCCTCATCTGGAAGATCTGGTAACAAAAGTGAAGCGCGGAAGGAGGAGACGGAGAATGAAGGCACTGACATGGACCACCCCTGATTGAAACACACTGTAAACCCTCATTAAAATCTATAGTTTTCCCTTAAAACTTTCATTTTTTTGCATGTTCTTTTCCTTTATCTTAGCCAAATTCCAGGAAGTTGCCTCCTCTCTCCGAGATTTGCAGGCAGTCATTGAAACAAGGTGACTGATTTTTAAGAAGTTGTGGTGCAAGTACGGTGAATAATATTTAAATGTCATTTTCTTTTAATTTTATGTCATTTTTGCATTAGTTTAAGGGGAGAGGACGGTACTTTTTACAACGTTTTTCCTATTTCGTGTAAAATATTAATTTTTTTGTATGTAGAGAGCTCATGGCTATAGCAACTCAACCAAATATAAATATTTTGAAAAAATATTTGGGAGCCAGATTTGAAAAAAAAATGTACCCAATGCAGGATTTCACTAAACTCGATATATCTAAGCCATTTTTAAAGATAAATTCAAACAGTTTGTTACAATTTATTTGTAAAAGCATGCTCTACAAACTGTCTGTAACAGAATTGTGATATTAGTCCCTACATTTGTAAAATAAGCAATTAATATTTAATAACATTTTTTTTTATTTTCTTTCTTGAAAACAAACAGACTTGTTTTTAAAATTAAATCAATTAGGAAAACTCTGTTAGAGAGAAAAGTTTCCTAGTAGTCCAGAGAACGTGAATTCTAAATTTCATGCATATATCTTTAATAGTTAAAAAATTATATCGATTTTTGTCTGGCAATGTAGCAAAAAAAAATAAAGTTCCAGAACCAGCAATCAAAGGGGGTGTGATTTGATAATCCAGAGCGCAGGAACTTTAAAAATGGCGTCTCAACATCCAATAAGGGCACAGGTACCCACAAAATGTTATACAATGTATTCCACACACATCACAGAGTATTTTAAAGAAAAATTTGGTTTTGAAAAAAAATGAAGTTCCGGAAACAGCAAACGAAGGGCAGTGTGATTTAAAACTCCAGAGCGCAGGAAGTTTAAAAATGGCGTCTCAACATCCGATAAGGGCACAAATACCTACAAAATATTATACAATGTATTCTACACATATCACAGACTATTTTAAGGAAAAAAATTAATTTTTTTTAATTCACTCAATTTTCACCAAAAAATACCATCCTTTTCCCTTAAGGGCATTTTAATGACCATTTTAAGTAGAGTTTCAGGTCATCACCATCCGCTCCGTACTTATAAGAAAGAAAATTAATTATTAACCACTTCCCTGATTAACCCGAGTTAACTCGGGTTACTAACTTTTATCAAAATTTATTAACCCGAGTTAAATCGTTTGAGTCCTATTTTTGCTGCTATGGATTATTATCCCGAATACATACGTTTCCATGCTTCCATTAACCTTTTCTTTACTAGAT
Organism: Periplaneta americana; assembly: GCF_040183065.1. Lineage (NCBI taxonomy): Eukaryota > Metazoa > Arthropoda > Insecta > Blattodea > Blattidae > Periplaneta > Periplaneta americana. Next base: position 32,213,560 of record NC_091122.1, read on the forward strand.
GGCTACAGAAGTTAGTGATATTACTATATCTGGTGGTGTTTTTTGTACTTCTTCCTTGCGAGTGGAATTCTATGCTCATATAGCATTCACACACAGTAGTGAGTAGATGCTAGTTAGTTTTGGCGGTTTCTGTTTGTGTTTAGTGTTTTTTGTGCTGTTTTGTGTCAAGATGGATCAAGTTAGTGATTCCGAAACTTTTGATCAGGAATATATTCCTGTAGAAGATTAGGAAATGAAACATCGGTATCAGAAGACGAAGTTATAGACCAACAAACAAATTCAGATCAGTTGATGTCGCGTCTTTTCGACAGTGGTTTGAATAGAAGACATCTGGCACCATTTCTTCTGCACCTCCGAGGTCCCCATTCCCTGAAATTTTAACAATGTTTCTGATAACGATAATTCTCAATTTTTTAAATTATTCTTTAACATTATATTCGAGGAGACGATTCGGCATGCTAATAAGTGTTCACAGAATGCTGAAAATAATTCGTGGCGGCCTACTACAGACTCTACAGACTACTTTTGGGCATAGTGATACTGCAGAACATTATTCACAAACCTGAAGAACAGATGTACTGGTACAAATATTCAATGACTGCTACACCATTCTTCCCAAAACGCTCTCATATAGGAGAGCAGACACTACTGTCCAGAATGCAATGTGCCACTGTGCGTAATACCCTGCTTTCGAGTCCATCACACGACAAGCAACATTTAACGCCTTGATAACAGCACTGGTATTGTACCTCATAAATTAATCCATAAAAAAAAACATAAGTTGGTAAATAGTTCAGGAGAAAATCAAAGTGGGACAACTACCAGAGCTGGAATCAAGGTGCACGAGATAACTCGGGATAATAATTCAGATATGAATGTATGTCTATTTCATAGTGATTTTTAGGTATGTAAGAAAATTAGTGTCGTACAGTGATTCTACAATAATTAATGACGTCTTTACGAAAATAATAGTAATATACGTTACAAGAGCGGTATTTTGACGTTTTCATGTTCGAGGAAAAGATTGAAAAAGCGAAACGTAGTTGAGATTTTTTAATTTCCGAGAACATGAAAACAAACATACCGCTCGTGTATCGTACATTATTTTGTGCGAAGATCGTTTTTACATACCTGAAAGACGAATTTCAAATTAGTTGCAATGAAATCTCCATGTTGGTTTCTGTTTAATGACGGCAACTTCGGAAAACCAAAATATCTTTCTTCAACATTGTTGCTATAAAATATTTTCTGTGTTTACTATACTCCAGCAGGCCGTGATATACGTCTGTCTTTTTTTCCCCCAGTCTATAAATGCGAACTTAAAACAAACGGTAAGGTTATGTAATGATTTATTTTTCATTTTGATATTTTAACAATATTATTTATATAACATATTGCAGTAATAACATCCGCATCTGGAATCTTGTTGATTTTTTCACGGCTTCGTTAATGGTACTTGTATCAGGAATGCAAATATTTAAAAACAATAATTAACATTGCAATTTAGGTGAAATTGCAGTGGTAAGTTTCCAATTTATAATTATTACTATGTTAAACGTCTCTAAATATAATATGTTAAAAGCCTAAAGCAGTAAAATGAATGTCGCGCTTAAGCGGTAAGGAGAGGGAAATTGTTATGTGTGTTACGTTGGGAATACTGAATGTGGTACTTCACACTTACCGCGTATTGGTTCTGTGCGGAAAACAAGCAAATACGCACGATCTCGCACAATAGTAATATACGTTACAAGAGCGGTATGTTGACGTTTTCATGTTCGAGGAAAAGATTGAAAAAGCGAAACGTAGTTGAGCTTTTTTAATTTCCGAGAACATGAAAACAAACATACCGCTCGTGTATCGTACATTATTTTGTGCGAAGATCGTTTATTACATACCTGAAAGAGGAATTTCTAATTAGTTGCAATGAAATCTCCATGTTGGTTTCTGTTTAATGACGGCAACTTCGGAACACCAAATATCTTTCTTCAACATCGTTGCTATGAAATGTTTTCTGTATTTACTATACTCCAGCAGGCCGTGATATACGTCTGTCTTTTTTTTTTCCCCAGTCTATAAATCCGAACTTAAAACAAACGGTAAGGTTATGTAATGATTTATTTTTCATTTTAATATTTTAACAATATTATTTATATAACATATTGCAGTAATAACATCGGCATCTGGAATCTTGTTGATTTTTTCACGGCTTCCTTAATGTTACTTGTATCAGGAATGCAATAAGTTTCGTGGAGTAGTAGACTTTACTTAATTTTTTTTATATTTAAAAACAATAATTAACAGTGCAATTTCGGTGAAATTGCAGTGGTAAGTTTCCAATTTATAATTATTACTATGTTAAACGTCTCTAAAAATAATATGTTAAAAGCCTAAAGCAGTAAAATGAATGTCGCGCTTAAGCGGTAAGGAGAGGGAAATTGTTATGTGTGTTACGTTGGGAATACTGAATGTGGTACTTCACACTTACCGCGTATTGGTTCTGTGCGGAAAACAAGCAAATACGCACGATCTCGCACAATAGTAATATACGTTACAAGAGCGGTATGTTGACGTTTTCATGTTCGAGGAAAAGATTGAAAAAGCGAAACGTAGTTGAGCTTTTTTAATTTCCGAGAACATGAAAACAAACATACCGCTCGTGTATCGTACATTATTTTGTGCGAAGATCGTTTATTACATACCTGAAAGAGGAATTTCTAATTAGTTGCAATGAAATCTCCATGTTGGTTTCTGTTTAATGACGGCAACTTCGGAACACCAAATATCTTTCTTCAACATCGTTGCTATGAAATGTTTTCTGTATTTACTATACTCCAGCAGGCCGTGATATACGTCTGTCTTTTTTTTTCCCCCAGTCTATAAATCCGAACTTAAAACAAACGGTAAGGTTATGTAATGATTTATTTTTCATTTTAATATTTTAACAATATTATTTATATAACATATTGCAGTAATAACATCGGCATCTGGAATCTTGTTGATTTTTTCACGGCTTCCTTAATGTTACTTGTATCAGGAATGCAATAAGTTTCGTGGAGTAGTAGACTTTACTTATTTTTTTTTATATTTAAAAACAATAATTAACAGTGCAATTTCGGTGAAATTGCAGTGGTAAGTTTCCAATTTATAATTATTACTATGTTAAACGTCTCTAAAAATAATATGTTAAAAGCCTAAAGCAGTAAAATGAATGTCGCGCTTAAGCGGTAAGGAGAGGGAAATTGTTATGTGTGTTACGTTGGGAATACTGAATGTGGTACTTCACACTTACCGCGTATTGGTTCTGTGCGGAAAACAAGCAAAAAATATGCCACTTTTTCTCACAAAACTGGTAAAATATATACTAAGGGAAGAGGTTAAACACGAAGAATAATACCGGCTATTGAATCTTTATTTGCCGAATACAGATTCTCGTGAAATCTCCTGCTTTCGGGATCTTGGTAGGGTTTTGTCGCGTAGCAACTGCATCCCGACGCGATGCTGGGAAGTATGGGCGTGTGGAGGACTGGCTCAATGTGTAATACGTGAGGAATTGCCGCTGTGTTTGCGCGGTGATGGTGGTTTCACTTGACCGACGGCTGGCTAGCAGTTTACGATCAGGGGACCATAAATCGGCAGCAGGTGACGTTGATGGCACACAGTGCATGTCAACGCCCTCCCCTTGCGACTGGACGCCGGGCAGGGCCGGGCAGGGCGCTAGATGGACCTCGGCGATATCGCTCCCACTGCTCCATTTTGCTCCTGATTCAATCCGTTGCGATTTGACAGGCTATAAAAATTATTGTTTACCATATACGCGACCATTAATCATTCGTACTGTTTTATATGATCCACCATTCTTGAGCTGCTTTCAGGCAAAAGAGCTCATGCATGACTGTCATTCGAATTATATACAAATTTATAATTAAAGTAGACGAGTTATATTAGTCCTTACTCATCCGATTCAGTACATCCATTGTACAGGGACATCATTTTATTTTTACTAACATCTATACTAATAATAAATCTGTAGCCGAAATTTTTCTGGTAATTTTCGATTTTCCAAACATAATTGGCCCTAACATGTATAATTAACCACCCTGAAACCGAAAATCGCTTTTTTGAAATTTTTGTTTGTATGTCTGTCTGTTTGATGTATGTATGTTTGTTACCTTTTCACGCGACAATGGCTGAACGGATTTCGATGAAAATTGGAATATAAATTAAGTTCGTTGTAACTTAGATTTTAGGCTATATGGCATTCAAAATACATTATTTAAAAGGGGGGTTATAAGGGGGCCTGAATTAAATAAATCGAAATATCTCGCTTATTATTGATTTTTGTGGAAAATGTAACATAACAAACGTTTCTTTAAAAATAATTTGCGATAAATTTCATTCACTGAAAAATTTTTATAGAACGGATATTTAATGAGATAAATGAGTTTTAAAATTAAAATAACTGCCATCTAAGGCCGTGTAATGAATTAAAAAACAAATGACTTCGTCTATAAGGGGCCTTGGATAGCAACAATCGAAAACTATGAAAGATAGCCTACAGAGAAAGTTTCTGTGTTTGTATGAAGTAATATCGGAAGCTAAATTAACCGATTTGTATAATTAATTATTATTTCACCATTAGAAAGTGTAGTTTCTCTAGATGGACATAATGCTATAATGTTATTACAGTAACTTCTGATATAATATAATATAATATAATATAATATAATATAATATAATATAATATAATATAATATAATATAATATAATTTAAGTTATTTGAAGGGTTCAGAACCATAGTGGGCCAAGCGCCATTTACTGAATACGTAGAAAACAAGGGTTAAAATTAAGTTATTAAGCTTACCATAATTCAATGGAAACCTATAACAAGTAAAATAAAATATACACATTAAATCTAAATGATGTCAATCTTCATTAAGCTATGGTTGCATGTAATAAAAATTAAGAAACATGTTAAAGGAATTGTCATTGCACCAAATGAGTGTCTCTGAACCAAAATGATCGCATTTTAATTATTTGGATGCAATTTAAATTAAGTAACATATTAAACGATTTATCCTTCTATCAAACACGAATGTTCCCTGGATCAAATGTCCTATTTTAATTACGTAATTACTTTATATTTATTTCTAACGGGTGCAGCGGAGCGCACGGGTACGGCTAGTTTCTAATATTAACCTGGCTACACCTTTGGATTAACAGTTGCTACCCCCTTCCACGACAGAAGTTCGATGATACTGGCGTAAAATACAAACAAATAACTTTACTAGGTATAGGAATGAAAAAATGTAGTTCATCCACTTACGTAAACTAGGAAATATCGCGATTTTTAGTTTGATAATTTTCATTAGGTTTTTGTTTAATCAAAATACAGTACTGTATTAACAATAAGTGTTTTTACTCACGAACTGAGCTATCCATTCGGAAGTATTCATTATACAGTCTTTATTTTACTGTCTACAGCACATTAGCGTACAATATAGATAATGAAGTTAAATTGAAAAATAATCATAATATGGATATTTAAACACATTTTTGAAAATGGTGGCCGTTCATTTCGATAGAGGCTTCAGTTCTTTTATCGCACTACAGACTACTGTACCGAATTCCAATTAGCAGTTTCGTCCTTCGTACTAGTAACTCACGTTGAAATAATTCTGTACCTACTCTATTGTAAATTCAGTCTTCACTTCTGCCCGATTCGAAAAGATAAAATAAATTACTCAGACATGCTATCTACTCTTCGTCCAAGTGGTTTTGTCGCAGGTTTGTAGAAAGAGGGGAAATCAACGCCGCCATATTATTTAAGTTATTTTAAACAGTTGTATAATATTACAGAAATTAATGTTTTCAGAAAAGAGCTAAGACAGCCCAGCCACTAGTCTTTACACAGGGGCGAGCAGAAGCGAATGGAGGAAACCGGGATGCGACGTAGGTAAACCGGACGACAGTACCTGTGCGAAAATATGATTCAATATTGAAAGCTCTTTCGTCACTGGAAAATGCGAACATATTTCTGGAACGTACTATAGCCTACTCACCAACTCAGTACTGTTTACTAGGCGACTTTGACTGCATAAGCGGCCTTGGTTCTGTGTGGAGTACGGTTGGAAGTTTACTAGTAGAGGGGATGGGAGTGAAGTACATTAAAAACTTCAGGTATAATAAAAATCTTAGTAAAAATAAAATATGTCCCTGTACTTACACCAAGGAACCTTAAAAAAAACTGTCATGTAGAATTTTCCATTCAAAATATGTACAGTAGTGGCAAAAAAACCCGGACCGACCCTTGTAGCTGATTTCAGAGCCTTGTTCACTCCAGAGCACGACAGACTGGTAACTAAGACTTTCATGGTTCAAATCCTGCCTGGGAAGGAATTTTTTTTTTCTTCCTTATTCAAATTTATTCCCAATACTTTTCGACTGCAGCGATATTTTACTACTTAATTAACTTATTATTCCCAGAACATGAATTTTACCAGCTATCGAAAAGTTAACAGATTCACTTTCTTAAGACATGTTATACCATAATACAGTGTTCGCCAAAAGCTGTGTCGCAACACATGCCCTGTCTCCACTCAAGCGTAACCATGGCATCATATCCCCACCCTCTGTTTACAGCCATCACTTCGATATAATTAAAGACATTTATCAGCAGCGGACGTACACATGTAATGTTACAAGTGTGTAGGATAATATGTTTCGGTGTCTTTTCGAAAACAGATAGTAAGTAAAAATTTAATTTTAAGGAGCATGGGAGGAAAAGCATTTATTTTGTGCATATGGCAAAAATATGAGATACTTAATATGTTGTAAAATTTTAAATGAAGTATAAAAGAAAAATGTATGTTGTCATTATTTTTCTTGTTTTGAAGACTACCACGCCCTTACCTGTAACTTGAATAATGAACGAACAATAAAAAGTAACGGCTTCTATGTCTTAATCGGGGTAAAATACTTCGACGTTTTTTTTTTCGACGTATGTAGTGTAATTTGAATATTTCATTAATAAATAAACAATAAAAAGTATCGGCTTCTGTGTTTTAATCGGTGTAAAATACTTCCACATTTCTTTTCTACGTATGTAGTGTAATTTCAATATTTCATTAATGAATAAACAATAACAAATATCGGCTTCTATGTCTTAATCGGAGTAAAATACTTCAACTTTTTTTTAAATATGTAGAGTAATTTGCAACTTCGTGACCAGTCTGGTACATTTTTCTAATTTCAAATATCTGCTGATGTAAAGTACACGCTCTTTCTATGGTAAATAAGAAAGTAAATTTATTTTATTTTATTAATGTTAATGTTACGTTTTAGTTAACGACGCTCGCAACTGCAGAGGTTATATCAGCGTCGCCGGATGTGCCGGAATTTTGTCCCGCAGTTCTTTTACATGCCAGTAAATCTACTGACATGAGCCTGTCGCATTTAAGCACACTTAAATGCCATCGACCTGGCCCGAGATCGAACCCGCAGCCTTGGGCATAGAAGGCCAGCGCTATACCAACTCGCCAATCAGGTCGACTATTTTATTAATAATACAAAAATAATTAATAGGAGGATAAAAAATTAACATGGAAAAAGGTATGTAGGCCTATAATTAATAAGTAGAAGAATATTATATTGCTTTCGTTTTTTGGTCACAGTCTGTCTCTGCACTGTTATTCACTGCATTACCTGAGGAGATACCCACTCCACCCCTCTCCCTGCGATGGTGGTGTGCGGGTTGCATTTCTATTACGTCACAATTTCGTGGTGTTTGGCAACCACTGCCATAACATTACCGCCTTGTAATTCGGAACTCTTCGAACACCATATTCACGATAAAGCCGAAGTTGAAATGATGTTACACTTTCAAATTTAGCAAACCTCAACACACATTATTTCGCTTGTTACCTTACTGTAAAAGGTTTCTATTTATTCAGTCGTTGCTAAGTGGCAATATGATGTCTTTTGTTCGTGAAACAGTTACACAAAACTCCTGTTTTTACCATCATATTGGAACTGAAATAAGTTTTTTGCACGATCGTGTTTTCCTGTTGTATTTACAGCTGTTGTTAGGCCTTGAAAGTTAGAATTCCCACACAGAAACTTGTTGCTAGGGAAACCATGCTTCATAACATAAATCTATGCTGAAATAGACCCATTACAGTGCACTTACTGTTACTTAGCTATCATTACATTGCAGTTCTGTGAAGGCGTTGGAATAATATTGCTCTAAATTTTCAATGCACAACACAGTCAACTCTGGATATAGTGAACATTCGGCTATAGTGAATCTAAATCGTTGGTCCCAACCCGCAAACATTAAAAAGTACATTAATATCTCCGTTTATAGTGAACTCTCGCTTCGGTTATAGTGAACCTTGTTTCCTGACAAATTCTTATTTGAACTTAGACCTTCTTGTATAAATTGAAAGAATGTGTTGAGAACAACATCTCAAGTTTCTTACTCCTTTATTCAAAGGACAAAGGTAGGATTAGTGATTCCTAGACAATGAGCTGTACTGTAAATCCAGGCAATGCGTGACGACCTTGCCTCACTTCACCGTCGAAGGGTTGACATTCTCTTCTCAGGCACACTACTCTACTGTTATTTCTAATCCTCCACCGTCAAAGGGCTGCTTTTTGTTCTCAGAAACATTTCAATTATGACGGATAGCATCAAAACAATGGAAAATGAAACTGACTTATTTTATTAAAAGGGAACGGACATTATGTCCAGAGGTAAGATTTCGATGGCTTTCAAACTCCACCAACCCTTTCCCAGTTTCCATTAAGTGACCCGGGAAATTCCAAGGCTGAATACGCATTCACAGCATAACAGCGTTTGTCATTTCTACCTGATCTAGTGTTCCAACAGTGAACGTACTGTATAAAAATGTCGAAGCGTAAAGTGTTTCTTTGGAAGATAAGGCGAATATTATAAGTGACATTGAACGTGGTCTTTCGCAAGCGGACGTGGGTCGACAGCATAGTTTAAGTAAATCAACTGTGAGTAACAGTATACAGTGTAATCCATTCCACAAAAATGAAATATTTTATTTTCTTGTTAACAATTTCATTAATTTCTGTCTTTTAAGGTTAGGGGAGAGACACTTCGGATATAGTGAACGAAATACTCTCATCCTCTGAGGAGTTTAGTGCTGAGAGGAATGCGGTTCCGACTAGTCTAGCGCGGTACTGGAGTGGGAGGGGACAGTGACAACGGCAGTCTGGAAGGAAGTACAATCATACTGAAAACATTCGCCCAATTTACATGAGCAGTATGCCTATTAGTTTTCTAACGTATTTTTGGCGAGATAGAGATAAAACCATTCGTACTTACGTGTTCAGATAAGAAAACTATTGTAGAAAATTTTATTTATTTATCTATTTATTTATTTATTTACTTATTTATTTATTTATTACTTATTTATTATTTATTTTGGTGAAGTTAAGACCATCACACCACCAGAAATACAAATACAATAAAATAAATAAAAAGAAACATCATAATACAATTACAATAATATAAATGAAAAGAAGAATCATACTATAAAATTTAGTGATTAGTAGAAATCAATTAAATTTGTAAAGTAATCAATTTAAATATACTGTACTGCTGAACTCACTTGAGAAGTAAAACTACTTGATTTTGTATTTTAAGATATCATCAACAAATGATTTTCGCATGACATTAGAGGAATCTGTTTTTCACGATACCAATCACAAATATTCTAAAATTCCAATAGAATAAAACAAAAATTTTCCACAGCATGTTTCCTTAAAAATGACTTGTAACGGTGAAATATTTAATGAGTAATTCATATAATATTAACACAGCTAACATCAGACAGAAGACTGAAGACTGCATATTTTTGGACGATTAATACTTCCCACTCCGCTCGGCTCGGCTTGGCTGTAGCAACAAAAGAATCTACCTGCAACCCCCCCGCACCGATGGCAAGAATTCCTCAGGTCCCAGCGCTAAACTCGTCGGAGGAAGACAGATATGCAAGTCCGCAGAGGTTCACTGTATTCGGAGTTGACTATATATTGTGTTGTATTTGAAATTTTAAAAATATGATCGTAGAAAAAAATGTACAATACACGTTTATGAAATGCATTACAAACTTTTCCTCGATTTTATGCAAAGCACTTCTCAAACTTTTATCGTAATATACTATTGTAGGCCTATCACTCTTTCATGAAATGTCTTGTCGTACCATTTATTATTATAGTAGTTCGACATTAACATTAATAAGGTCCCTGAGCCAAAAACGCCACCCTATTAAAATTTGTTAACGACACAAGTTTTCGGTAGTGCACTACTATAGCCTGCATCCCCTTGCAATCTAGTGATGAAATGAGTTACTAGCTGTATGCTGACAATTACGAGTGACATTATATTCCATCATTTTCCTGTTGTGTGTTGATAGTGAATGGCTGTTCTTATATCAAGGCAATATTTTATTTTGCGTGTTGAGCAAATAATAACTATATTGAACTATATATTTTCGTGATCCTTAAACATTCTTCTAAGTATAGAAAGTATTTGCTATCTATAAAATTTGAAAATGTTTGAGAAACAGGCACGTCATGTTATCAAGTACTCAGTAGCGCTTTAACGCCATGTGACATTAAAGGTCTACAGACAAAATTTTAGGTTATGTTAGTACTAAGGCTGACAGTACAGCATCAGTGTGAAAACATCAGGAAAATCACTAAGCTTTCAACTTATAAATGTTCAGAATGTGCAGTGATGATATTGATTCAATTGCTTATCGAACTCTTAAATTTTTTTTATTTTTATTTTACATAACTTAATTTTGTTTTACTTATTGGAAAACATTCATATTAAACTAAGGTTAATGCTTTGTGTTTAATAACTTTCTACTGTGTCACATTGTCTCTTTTTTTTTTTAAGTAAGGAGTCATTGGAAAACATATTTTCCTAATCCATCTGGTGTTTCAGTTTCAGATCAAGAATCTTTCATTAGTATTGAGTGATTTTGTATCTTTTATTAACAGAAACTCAAATTTAGTCGCTTAGTTCAATTTGTGTTGCTTAGGAAAAATAATTAATTAACAATTATAAGTGTATAGGTTACTAGAAAATAGGTGGCGTTAATTGGACAACCTGCTCCTAATAACGCCAGCTTACAAAGTTTTCCTATTTGAGTTCTAATTCTTGTTTGGTATATAATATATCCATTTTCATTGTGCTATTTTGTAAAGATAAGATTACAGTTTCTATTTCATAATTTTCGTGTTTGTACATAACTTATTTCTAGAGCAAAAGTGACTGAAGTGTTAAGGTGGCGTTATTTGGAACGTGTACCTTAATAGATATTGAGATTTTATGGAAGAATCGGATTCGGAAGTTTGTTTGCAGACTCAGCAGGTCTGCTTGTGACGAGACATCATAGAAATTGTCCTCTTTTTCCTTCTTTTGTAATTTCAACGTCTTTTTAATACTTCCAGACTAACATGAAAGCAAAACAACTCGATAAGAGAGCTATAGACTGCGTAGGTTGAGGTATTTTGATGGCGAACAAAAATAAGAACAAAAACGAGATGAGGAAGTAAGGGAAAAAATAACAACTAAAAGTATGACAACAGAAACAAGAATAAAATATCAACAAGCATAGAAATACAAGAATATCAATAAGCAAATGGGAATGTAGAAAGTATAATATAAAGCAGAAGTGATAATGAGAAGAATATAACCCTACTGCAATTTCTTTTACTTTTTTAAATTGGTCATTTTACGACACTTTATCAATTGTTGTAATTATGTAGTTGACTATAGTCGGGACGCTGTTATTCCCGGCGTGACTCCTCCTCTTTGCTTACGTCTTAGGAAGTGAAGGCTCTATAAAGTCTAAGTAGGTAATAACATTCGCTATTTTTGTTCTTTCGTTGCCGAGCTACCATACGAGGAATCTATTTGCCACACCGTTAAACATTATCATGTCGTAGCTCTTATGATAATAAATCAAACGCACTGTAATTCAGCAAATAATTGAGCGGCAAATAACGTCTTCGTGTGCTTTCTGCGAACGCCAACGAAAGAGCCAAAATGGCGGGCGATTATATTAAGTACTTATTTATCGAGCCTTAAGAAATGAATAACGTCTTCATCAGCGAATCGCAAGACGCACACGTTTAAATGTAGCCGACCTGCAACGCGATTGGCTGCCGGAAATTAGAGCGACGGGACTATAGGAGTAAAGGATCCCGGAGAAGAAGATCAAGCACATGTTCTTCAGATCTGTAAATTTTACACTGTTTTTAGGTCAGTATTTATGCATTGCGTTTCGTATTGATAGTTTGTGTAACTTTCTTTCACAATATTTCCACAGTCTAGTATATACAGTCACGAAGCTTAAGTTGTGAGGGTGCTAGGAACAATAGACTGTGCCGGTACTATTTCGCATTGTCTGTAATGAGGCGATATTAGCGATCCTAGTGGTTAGCAACTATAGGTCTCGCAAGCACGGAATACCGACGGAAGGAATGCGAATCAAACACTGCGATAAGGAAGAGCGGGCGACAGGAAAGGTCACGAGATAACTTGAATGATATTCAAGAGTACAGTCGGAAGATAAATGACATCGATAGAATCAGTCTTGCGTTGTGATAGTTACATTACGACTTTACTGTGCTCCAACCACGAGAAAGTCTCTGCCGGATGAGACGAAGCGGGGTAATGCTGTGAATGAATGTTGATTTCATAAGGTCACACACGTGGGTACTCATATCTCTATTGGCTCGCTCTCACAGCACAAACAATAACATTGATACACACATGTTTATACTACCCTAGTTACAAAATTAGATCACTGTTAATCTCCTGGTCTTTTAATCTCTTCATACAGGAAATAACAAATGCAGGAGAGCGCATGGTTTTTAAACAGGCGTTATAACGGTAATATTATATATCTACTTCGCTCCAATAGATGTCGCAATAGTAAGCACATTCCTTTCACGGTTGCTCTCCTGGTTGGAGAACAGTAGTTTGTTCCATTGCATGTGAATACGTGTCTTGTATCGCACGGTATTATTATTTTATTCGTAAACATATGTTGCGCGTTTAATTAGCTTCGAATTTTTCTCTTGCTAAGTTCTTTATTTCCACAGCGATGTCCTCATTTGTTCATCTTCTTGGAAGAGACAGTACTTCCATCGGCCCGCACCTCTCCCTCCTCTGCGTGCCTACATATACACGTCAAAACAGACAGCAACGCCACCATTGGTTTTTGGTAATCGTTTCTTGCGCGAACTATATCTATGGATGCATATTTACTACATATTGAGCTTCGTGGCTGTATATACTAGACTGTGGTATTTCTCCATGTATAATTTTTCGAGAAGGGATTTAAAGCTGATGATTTTGGTTCTCCAGTCAAATAAGTTAAAAAAAAAAAACTTGGATACGCAAGACCCGACAGATTCTCCCTCCCCCACCCCCATGTCAAGGGTGCCGTTTAATAAACTTCTGCATGAAAAAGGCTTCTGTTGAAAGATGAGTCTTTCTATAACGGAGGCAAACCTGTTATCAATCAATGTCGACGTATATGAGATTCGATCTCAGAACGATGAACTCGACTGCCTGTTGTGCTGCTGTCAGTGAAAGCCCGTTGATATAAACCGTAATAACGAAAAGAATCGTTCTGTGAAAGGTACAATAAATCGGCAAGAAAAAATATAAATCCATTATTAAGCACTCAACCTTCAACAATAGGTAAAGAATGCGACTTTGCCAATGAAACGAATCGGTATCAGCCGGAGACGAGAGGCAAGGACAGTCACTCATTCTTCAACCTTCACACTGTTACAAGCAGGCGTGACGGTATACGTACATCGATAACACTCGATCGATATAACAGGCCAATGAACTCGGCTGCCTACATGTTTATAATGATGTCGCTATATAAACCTTCAAATTCTGGGCCGCCTGGTATCGATTCTTTTCTGGCACGACACAAAACACTCGCATCTATTATGCAAAAAGACTGCCCGAGTTGGGTCATCAGCTGCACGGCTAGTGGGTGGACGTCTGCGTCTCGGAGTTTTCTCGACGAAAGTCATTTGGCAGCTTTCACACTGACGCGCTAGAAATGAGTTGTTTACAACTATGTAGTTCGATGTCATGGAACTATCAAGGCCATATATAAGCTTCATACTTGCGCGATGCAACTGTTTTCATTTAATCTTTCACCGTTTCTACAGCCCATCACTTGAATTCTCTACCACAGCACGTCAGAGACTGTCCGACGTTATCAAGTTTTATAAATAAAACTAGCCGTACCCGTGCGCTCCGCTGCACCTGTTAGAAATAAGTATAAAGTAATTACATAATTAAAATAGGACGTTTGATCCAGGGAACATTCGTGTTTGATAGAAGGATAAATCGTTGAATATGTTACTTAATTTAAATTGCATCCAAATAATTAAAATGCGATCATTTTGGTCCAGAGACACTCATTTGGTGCAATGATAATTCCTTTAACCTGTTTCTTAATTTTTATTACATGCAACCATAGTTTAATGAAGATTGACATCATTTAGATTTAATGTGTATATTTTATTATACTTGTTATAGGTTTCCATTGAATTATGGTAATAACTTAATTTTAACCCTTGTTTTCTACGTATTCAGTAAATGGCGCTTGGCCCACTATGGTTCTGAACCCTTCAAATAACTTATATTATATTATATTATATTATATTATATTATATTATATTAGATCAGAAGTTACTGTAATAACATTATAGCATTATGTCCATCTAGAGAAACTACACTTTCCAATGGTGAAATAATAATTAATTATACAAATCGGTTAATTTAGCTTCCGAGATTACATACTTCTTGCAAACACAGAAACATTCTCTGTAGGCTATCTTTCATAGCTTTCGATTGTTGATGTCCAAGGCTCCTTATAGACGAAGTCATTTGTTTTTTAATTCATTACACGGCCTTATATGGCAGTTATTTTAATTTTAAAACTCATTTATCTCATTAAATATCAGTGCTATCAAAATTTTGCAAAGAGTAAAACTTATCGCAAATTATTTTTAAAGAAACTTTTGTTATGTAACATTTTTCTCAAAAATCAATAATAAGCGAGATATTTCGATTTATTTTATTCAGGCCCCCTTATAACCCCCCTTTTAAATATTGTATTTTGAATGCCATATAGCCTAAAATCTAAGTTACAACGAACTTAATTTATATTCCAATTTACATCGAAATCCGTTCAGCCATTATCGCGTCAAAAGGTAACAAACATACAGACAGATAGACATACAAACAAAAATTTCAAAAAAAGCGATTTTCGGTTTCAGGGTGGTTAATTATATATGTTAGGACCAATTATTTTTTGAAAATTGAAAATTACCAGAAAAATTTCGGCTACAGATTTATTATTAGTATAGATTAAAACTGCACTTCTTCAATTCGTATTCTCTTCAATTATATATGCCTTTATATCTGCTACAAATTTATATATATATATTTTTTTTTTCACCATGACTTTAGTGAGGTCAGAGACTGTCAGACTTCAAACCAATTTAAGAATAGACTAAAGAAATATTTTCCAAACAATTCTCTTAAGAATAATAGCTGTTTCGAGTTTCTCACTGTTTAACGGTTATATACACTATCGGTCTCAAGTTTTCGATCAGCTATGAACACAACTATATACTTTATTTCAATGTA